>NC_090350.1:4046679-4355429 GCF_035084215.1 Heptranchias perlo | reverse complement strand
GCTGACTCCTGATACAGTGCCATCACCGGCTCCTGATACAGTGCCATCACTGACTCCTGATACAGTGCCATCGCCGGCACCTTATACAGTGCCATCGCCGACTCCTGATACAGTGCCATCACTGACTCCTGATACAGTGCCATCACTGACTCCTGATACAGTGCCATCACTGACTCCTGATACAGTGCCATCACTGACTCCTGATACAGTGCCATCACCGACTCCTGATACAGTGCCATCACCGACTCCTGATACAGTGGCATCACTCACTCCTGATACAGTGCCATCACTGACTCCTGATACAGTGCCATCACTGACTCATTATACAGTGCCATCACTGACTCCTGATACAGTGCCATCGCCGGCTCCTGATACAGTGCCATCACTGACTCCTGATACAGTGCCATCACCGGCTCCTGATACAGTGCCATCACCGGCTCCTGATACAGTGCCATCACCGGCTCCTGATACAGTGCCAGCACTGACTCCTGATCCAGTGCCAGCACTGACTCCTGATACAGTGCCAATACTGACTCCTGATACAGTGCCAATACTGACTCCTGATACAGTGCCATCACTGACTCCTGATACTGTGCCATCACTGGCACCTGATACAGTGCCAATACTGACTCCTGATACAGTGCCAATACTGGCTCATGATACAGTGCCAATACTGACTCCTGATACAGTGCCATCACTGGCTCCTGATACAGTGCCAATACTGACTCGTGATACAGTGCCATCACTAGCTCCTGATAGAGTGCCAATGCTGACTCCTGATACAGTGCCATCACCGGCTCCTGATACAGTGCCATCACTGACTCCTGATACAGTGCCATCGCCGGCTCCAGATACAGTGCCATCGCCGGCTCCTGATACAGTGCCATCACCGGCTCCTGATACAGTGCCATCGCCGACTCCTGATACAGTGCCATCACTGACTCCTGATACAGTGCCATCACTGACTCCTGATACAGTGCCATCACTGACTCCTGATACAGTGCCATCACTGACTCCTGATACAGTGCCATCACCGACTCCTGATACATTGCCATCACCGGCTCCTGATACAGTGCCATCACTGACTCCTGATACAGTGCCATCACTGACTCCTGATACAGTGCCATCACTGACTCCTGATACAGTGCCATCACTAGCTCCTGATAGAGTGCCAATACTGACTCCTGATACAGTGCCATCACTGGCTCCTGATACAGTGCCAATACTGGCTCCTGATACAGTGCCATCACTGGCTCCTGATACAGTGCCAATACTGACTCCTGATACAGTGCCATCACTGACTCCCGATACAGTGCCATCACTGACTCCTGATACAGTGCCATCATTGACTCCTGATACAGTGCCATCACTGGCTCCTGATACAGTGCCATCACCGCCTCCTGATACAGTGCCATCACCGGCTCCTGATACAGTGCCATCACTGACTCCTGATACAGTGCCATCACCGGCTCCTGATACAGTGGCATCACCAGCTCCTGATACAGTGGCATCAATCACTCCTGATACAGTGCCATCACTGACTCCTGATACAGTGCCATCACTGACTCCTGATACAGTGCCATCACTGACTCCTGATACAGTGCCATCAATAGCTCCTAATAGAGTGCCAATGCAGACTCCTGATACAGTGCCATCACCGGCTCCTGATACAGTGCCATCACTGACTCCTGATACAGTGCCATCACTGGCTCCTGATACAGTGCCATCACTGACTCCTGATACAGTGCCATCACTGACTCCTGATACAGTGCCATCACAGGCTCCTGATACAGTGCCATCACTGGCTCCTGATACAGTGCCATCACTGACTCCTGATACAGTGCCATCAGTGACTCCTGATACAGTGCCATCACTAGCTCCTGATAGAGTGCCAATACTGACTCCTGATACAGTGCCAATACTGAATCCTGATACAATGCCATCACTGGCTCCTGATACAGTGCCAATACTGACTCGTGATACAGTGCCATCACTAGCTCCTGATAGAGTGCCAATGCTGACTCCTGATACAGTGCCATCACCGGCTCCTGATACAGTGCCATCACTGACTCCTGATACAGTGCCATCGCCAGGCTCCAGATACAGTGCCATCGCCGGCTCCTGATACAGTGCCATCACCGGCTCCTGATACAGTGCCATCGCCGACTCCTGATACAGTGCCATCACTGACTCCTGATACAGTGCCATCACTGACTCCTGATACAGTGCCATCACTGACTCCTGATACAGTGCCATCACTGACTCCTGATACAGTGCCATCACCGACTCCTGATACAGTGCCATCACCGACTCCTGATACAGTGGCATCACTCACTCCTGATACAGTGCCATCACTGACTCCTGATACAGTGCCATCACTGACTCATTATACAGTGCCATCACTGACTTCTGATACAGTGCCATCGCCGGCTCCTGATACAGTGCCATCACTGACTCCTGATACAGTGCCATCACCGGCTCCTGATACAGTGCCATCACCGGCTCCTGATACAGTGCCATCACCGGCTCCTGATACAGTGCCATCACCGGCTCCTGATACAGTGCCAGCACTGACTCCTGATCCAGTGCCAGCACTGACTCCTGATACAGTGCCAATACTGACTCCTGATACAGTGCCAATACTGACTCCTGATACAGTGCCATCACTGACTCCTGATACAGTGCCATCACTGGCACCTGATACAGTGCCAATACTGACTCCTGATACAGTGCCAATACTGGCTCATGATACAGTGCCAATACTGACTCCTGATACAGTGCCAATACTGGCTCATGATACAATGCCAATACTGACTCCTGATACAGTGCCATCACTGACTCCTGATACAGTGCCATCACTGACTCCTGATACAGTGCCATCACTGGCTCCTGATACAGTGACATCACTGACTCCTGATACAGTGACATCACCGACTCCTGATACAGTGCCATCACCGGCTCCTGATACATTGCCATCACCGGCTCCTGATACAGTGCCATCACTGACTCCTGATACAGTGCCATCACTGACTCCTGATACAGTGCCATCACTGACTCCTGATACAGTGCCATCACCGGCTCCTGATACAGTGCCATCACTGACTCCTGATACAGTGCCATCACTGGCTCCTGATACAGTGGCATCACCAGCTCCTGATACAGTGGCATCAATCACTCCTGATACAGTGCCATCACTGACTCCTGATACAGTGCCATCACTGACTCCTGATACAGTGCCATCACTGACTCCTGATACAGTGCCATCACTAGCTCCTAATAGAGTGCCAATGCAGACTCCTGATACAGTGCCATCACCGGCTCCTGATACAGTGCCATCACTGACTCCTGATACAGTGCCATCACTGGCTCCTGATACAGTGCCATCACTGACACATTATACAGTGCCATCACTGACTTCTGATACAGTGCCATCGCCGGCTCCTGATACAGTGCCATCACTGACTCCTGATACAGTGCCATCACCGGCTCCTGATACAGTGCCATCACCGGCTCCTGATACAGTGCCATCACCGGCTCCTGATACAGTGCCATCACCGGCTCCTGATACAGTGCCAGCACTGACTCCTGATCCAGTGCCAGCACTGACTCCTGATACAGTGCCAATACTGACTCCTGATATAGTGCCATCACTGACTCCTGATACAGTGCCATCACTGGCACCTGATACAGTGCCAATACTGACTCCTGATACAGTGCCAATACTGGCTCATGATACAGTGCCAATACTGACTCCTGATACAGTGCCAATACTGGCTCATGATACAATGCCAATACTGACTCCTGATACAGTGCCATCACTGACTCCTGATACAGTGCCATCACTGACTCCTGATACAGTGCCATCACTGGCTCCTGATACAGTGACATCACTGACTCCTGATACAGTGACATCACCGACTCCTGATACAGTGCCATCACCGGCTCCTGATACATTGCCATCACCGGCTCCTGATACAGTGCCATCACTGACTCCTGATACAGTGCCATCACTGACTCCTGATACAGTGCCATCACTGACTCCTGATACAGTGCCATCACCGGCTCCTGATACAGTGCCATCACTGACTCCTGATACAGTGCCATCACTGGCTCCTGATACAGTGGCATCACCAGCTCCTGATACAGTGGCATCAATCACTCCTGATACAGTGCCATCACTGACTCCTGATACAGTGCCATCACTGACTCCTGATACAGTGCCATCACTGACTCCTGATACAGTGCCATCACTAGCTCCTAATAGAGTGCCAATGCAGACTCCTGATACAGTGCCATCACCGGCTCCTGATACAGTGCCATCACTGACTCCTGATACAGTGCCATCACTGGCTCCTGATACAGTGCCATCACTGACACATTATACAGTGCCATCACTGACTTCTGATACAGTGCCATCGCCGGCTCCTGATACAGTGCCATCACTGACTCCTGATACAGTGCCATCACCGGCTCCTGATACAGTGCCATCACCGGCTCCTGATACAGTGCCATCACCGGCTCCTGATACAGTGCCATCACCGGCTCCTGATACAGTGCCAGCACTGACTCCTGATCCAGTGCCAGCACTGACTCCTGATACAGTGCCAATACTGACTCCTGATACAGTGCCAATACTGACTCCTGATACAGTGCCATCACTGACTCCTGATACAGTGCCATCACTGGCACCTGATACATTGCCAATACTGACTCCTGATACAGTGCCAATACTGGCTCATGATACAGTGCCAATACTGACTCCTGATATAGTGCCATCACTGACTCCTGATACAGTGCCATCACTGACTCCTGATACAGTGCCATCACTGACTCCTGATACAGTGCCTTCACTGACTCCTGATACAGTGCCATCACTGACTCCTGATACAGTGCCATCACTGGCTCCTGATACAGTGCCATCACTGGCTCCTGATACAGTGCCATCACTGGCTCCTGATACAGTGACATCACTGACTCCTGATACAGTGACATCACCGACTCCTGATACAGTGCCATCACCGGCTCCTGATACATTGCCATCACCGGCTCCTGATACAGTGCCATCACTGACTCCTGATACAGTGCCATCACTGACTCCTGATACAGTGCCATCACTGACTCCTGATACAGTGCCATCACTAGCTCCTGATAGAGTGCCAATACTGACTCCTGATACAGTGCCATCACTGGCTCCTGATACAGTGCCAATACTGGCTCCTGATACAGTGCCATCACTGGCTCCTGATACAGTGCCAATACTGACTCCTGATACAGTGCCATCACTGACTCCCGATACAGTGCCATCACTGACTCCTGATACAGTGCCATCATTGACTCCTGATACAGTGCCATCACTGGCTCCTGATACAGTGCCATCACCGCCTCCTGATACAGTGCCATCACCGGATCCTGATACAGTGCCATCACTGACTCCTGATACAGTGCCATCACTGGCTCCTGATACAGTGGCATCACCAGCTCCTGATACAGTGGCATCAATCACTCCTGATACAGTGCCATCACTGACTCCTGATACAGTGCCATCACTGACTCCTGATACAGTGCCATCACTGACTCCTGATACAGTGCCATCACTAGCTCCTAATAGAGTGCCAATGCAGACTCCTGATACAGTGCCATCACCGGCTCCTGATACAGTGCCATCACTGACTCCTGATACAGTGCCATCACTGGCTCCTGATACAGTGCCATCACTGACTCCTGATACTGTGCCATCACTGACTCCTGATACAGTGCCATCACAGGCTCCTGATACAGTGCCATCACTGGCTCCTGATACAGTGCCATCACTGACTCCTGATACAGTGCCATCACTGACTCCTGATACAGTGCCATCACTAGCTCCTGATAGAGTGCCAATACTGACTCCTGATACAGTGCCAATACTGAATCCTGATACAGTGCCATCACTGGCTCCTGATACAGTGCCAATACTGACTCGTGATACAGTGCCATCACTAGCTCCTGATGGAGTGCCAATGCTGACTCCTGATACAGTGCCATCACCGGCTCCTGATACAGTGCCATCACTGACTCCTGATACAGTGCCATCGCCGGCACCTGATACAGTGCCATCGCCGACTCCTGATACAGTGCCATCACTGACTCCTGATACAGTGCCATCACTGACTCCTGATACAGTGCCATCACTGACTCCTGATACAGTGCCATCACTGACTCCTGATAAAGTGCCATCACCGACTCCTGATACAGTGCCATCACCGACTCCTGATACAGTGGCATCACTCACTCCTGATACAGTGCCATCACTGACTCCTGATACAGTGCCATCACTGACTCATTATACAGTGCCATCACTGACTCCTGATACAGTGCCATCGCCGGCTCCTGATACAGTGCCATCACTGACTCCTGATACAGTGCCATCACTGACTCCTGATACAGTGCCATCACTGAGTCCTGATACAGTGCCATCACTGACTCCTGATACAGTGCCATCACCGACTCCTGATACAGTGCCATCACCGACTCCTGATACAGTGCCATCACTGACTCCTGATACAGTGCCATCACTGACTCCTGATGAAGTGCCATCACTGACTCCTGATACAGTGCCATCACTGACTCCTGATACAGTGCCATCACCGACTCCTGATACAGTGCCATCAACGACTCCTGATACAGTGCCATCGCCGGCTCCTGATACAGTGCCATCACTGACTCCTGATACAGTGCCATCACTGACTCCTGATACAGTGCCATCACTGACTCCTGATACAGTGCCATCACTGACTCCTGATACATTGCCATCACTGGCTCCTGATACAGTGCCATGGCCGGCTCCTGATACAGTGCCATCACTGACTCCTGATACAGTGCCATCACTGACTCCTGATAAAGTGCCATCACTGACTCCTGATGCAGTGCCATCACCGACTCCTGATACAGTGCCATCACAGACTCCTGATACAGTGCCATCACTGACTCCTGATACAGTGCCATTACCGACTCCTGATACAGTGCGATCGCCGGCTCCTGATACAGTGCCATCGCCGGCTCCTGATACAGTGCCATCGCCGGCTCCTGATACAGTGCCATCGCCGGCTCCTGATACAGTGCCATCACTGACACCTGATACAGTGCCATCACTGACTCCTGATACAGTGCCATCACTGACTCCTGATAAAGTGCCATCACTGACTCCTGAAACAGTGCCATCACTGACTCCTGATACAGTGCCATCACCGACTCCTGATGCAGTGCCATCGCCGGCTCCTGATACAGTGCCATCGCCGGCTCCTGATACAGTGCCATCGCCGACTCCTGATACAGTGCCATCACTGACTCCTGATACAGTGCCATCACTGACTCCTGATACAGTGCCATCACTGGCTCCTGATACAGTGCAATCACTGGCTCCTGATACAGTGCCATCGCCGGCTCCTGATACAGTGCCATCACTGACTCCAGATACAGTGCCATCACTGACTCCTGATACAGTGCCATCACTGACTCCTGATACAGTGCCATCGCCGGCTCCTGATACAGTGCCATCGCCATCTCCTGATACAGTGCCATCGCCGGCTCCTGATACAGTGCCATCGCCGACTCCTGATACAGTGCCATCACCAACTCCTGATACAGTGCCATCACTGGCTCCTGATACAGTGCCATCACTTTCTCCTGATACAGTGCCATCACTGGCTCCTGATACAGTGCAATCACTTTCTCCTGATACATTGCCATCACTTTCTCCTGATACAGTGCCATCACTGGCTCCTGATACAGTGCCATCACTTTCTCCTGATACAGTGCCATCAGTGGCTCCTGATACAGTGCCATCACTTTCTCCTGATACAGTGCCATCACTGACTCCTGATAAAGTGCCATCACGGACTCCTGATACATTGCCATCACTGACTCCTGATACAGTGCCATCACGGACTCCTGATACAGTGCCATCACCGGCTCCTGATACATTGCCATCACCGGCTCCTGATACAGTGCCATCACCGGCACCTGATACAGTGCCATCACCAGCTCCTAATACAGTGCCATCACTGACTCCTGATACAGTGCCATCACTGACTCCTGATACAGTGCCATCACTGACTCCTGATACGGTGCCATCACTGACTCCTGATACAGTGCCATCACCTGCTCCTGATACAGTGCCATCACTGACTCCTGATACAGTGCCATCACTGACTCCTGATACAGTGCCATCACTGACTCCTGATACAGTGCCATCACTTGCTCCTGATACAGTGCCATCACCTGCTCCTGATACAGTACCATCACTGACTCCTGATACATTGCCATCACTGACTCCTGATACAGTGCCATCAATGACTCCTGATACAGTGCCATCACCTGCTCCTTTTACAGTGCCATCACTGACTCCTGATACAGTGCCATCAATGACTCCTGATACAGTGCCATCACCGACTCCTGATACAGTGCCATCACCGACTCCTGATACAGTGCCATCGCCGGCTCCTGATACAGTGCCATCACTGACTCCTGATGCAGTGCCATCACCGACTCCTGATACAGTGCCATCACTGACTCCTGATACAGTGCCATCACTGACTGCTGATACAGTGCCATCACCGACTCCTGATACAGTGCCATCACTGACTCCTGATACAGTGCCATCGCCGGCTCCAGATACAGTGCCATCGCCGGCTCCTGATACAGTGCGATCGCCGACTCCTGATACAGTGCCATCACTGACACCTGATACAGTGCCAACACTGACTCCTGATAAAGTGCCATCACTGACACCTGATACAGTGCCATCACTGACTCCTGATACAGTGCCATCCCTGACTCCTGATACAGTGCCATCACCGACTCCTGATGCAGTGCCATCACACACTCCTGATGCAGTGCCATCGCCGGCTCCTGATACAGTGCCATCGACGGCTCCTGATACAGTGCCATCACTGACTCCTGATACAGTGCCATCACTGACTCCTGATACAGTTCCATCACTGGCTCCTGATACAGTGCCATCGCCGGCTCCTGATACAGTGCCATCACCGGCTCCTGATACTGTGCCATCACTGACTCCTGATACAGTGCCATCACTGACTCATGATACAGTGCCATCACTGACTCCTGATACAGTGCCATCACTGACTCCTGATACAGTGCCATCGCCGGCTCCTGATACAGTGCCATCGCCGGCTCCTGATACAGTGCCATCGCCGACTCCTGATACAGTGCCATCTCCGACTCCTGATACAGTGCCATCACCGGCTCCTGATACAGTGCCATCACTGGCTCCTGATAAAGTGCCATCACTTTCTCCCGATACAGTGCCATCACTGGCTCCTGATACAGTCCTGATACAGTGCCAATACAGACTCCGAATACAGTGACACCACTGACTCCTGATACAGTGCCAATACTGACTGCTGATACAGTGCCATCACTGAATCCTGATACAGTGCCATCACTGGCTCCTGATACAGTGCCAATACTGACTCCTGATACAGTGCCATCACTGGCTCCTGATAAAGTGCCAATACTGACTCCTGATACAGTGCCATCACTGGCTCCTGATACAGTGCCAATACTGACTCCTGATACAGTGCCATCACTGACTCCTGATACAGTGCCATCACCGGCTCCTGATACAGTGCCATCACTGACTCCTGATACAGTGCCATCACTGACTCCTGATATAGTGCCATCACTGACTCCTGATACAGTGCCATCACTGGCTCCTGATACAGTGCGATCACCGGCTCCTGATATAGTGCCATCGCCGGCTTCTGATACAGTGCCATCACTGAATCCTGATACAGTGCCATCACCGACTCCTGATACAGTGCCATCGCCGGCTTCTGATACAGTGCCATCACTGACTGCTGATACAGTGCCATCACTGGCTACTGATACAGTGCCAATACTGACTCCTGATACAGTGCCATCACTGGCTCCTGATACAGTGCCATCACTGGCTCCTGATACAGTGCCATCACTGACTCCTGATACAGTGCCATCACTGACTCCTGATACAGTGCCATCACAGGCTCCTGATACAGTGCCATCACTGGCTCCTGATACAGTGCCATCACTGACTCCTGATACAGTGCCATCACTGACTCCTGATACAGTGCCATCACTAGCTCCTGATAGAGTGCCAATACTGACTCCTGATACAGTGCCAATACTGAATCCTGATACAGTGCCATCACTGGCTCCTGATACAGTGCCAATACTGACTCGTGATACAGTGCCATCACTAGCTCCTGATAGAGTGCCAATGCTGACTCCTGATACAGTGCCATCACCGGCTCCTGATACAGTGCCATCACTGACTCCTGATACAGTGCCATCGCCGGCACCTGATACAGTGCCATCGCCGACTCCTGATACAGTGCCATCACTGACTCCTGATACAGTGCCATCACTGACTCCTGATACAGTGCCATCACTGACTCCTGATACAGTGCCATCACTGACTCCTGATAAAGTGCCATCACCGACTCCTGATACAGTGCCATCACCGACTCCTGATACAGTGGCATCACTCACTCCTGATACAGTGCCATCACTGACTCCTGATACAGTGCCATCACTGACTCATTATACAGTGCCATCACTGACTCCTGATACAGTGCCATCGCCGGCTCCTGATACAGTGCCATCACTGACTCCTGATACAGTGCCATCACTGACTCCTGATACAGTGCCATCACTGAGTCCTGATACAGTGCCATCACTGACTCCTGATACAGTGCCATCACCGACTCCTGATACAGTGCCATCACCGACTCCTGATACAGTGCCATCACTGACTCCTGATACAGTGCCATCACTGACTCCTGATGAAGTGCCATCACTGTCTCCTGATACAGTGCCATCACTGACTCCTGATACAGTGCCATCACCGACTCCTGATACAGTGCCATCAACGACTCCTGATACAGTGCCATCGCCGGCTCCTGATACAGTGCCATCACTGACTCCTGATACAGTGCCATCACTGACTCCTGATACAGTGCCATCACTGACTCCTGATACTGTGCCATCACTGACTCCTGATACATTGCCATCACTGGCTCCTGATACAGTGCCATCACTGACTCCTGATACAGTGCCATCACTGACTCCTGATAAAGTGCCATCACTGACTCCTGATGCAGTGCCATCACCGACTCCTGATACAGTGCCATCACAGACTCCTGATACAGTGCCATCACTGACTCCTGATACAGTGCCATTACCGACTCCTGATACAGTGCGATCGCCGGCTCCTGATACAGTGCCATCGCCGGCTCCTGATACAGTGCCATCGCCGGCTCCTGATACAGTGCCATCGCCGGCTCCTGATACAGTGCCATCACTGACACCTGATACAGTGCCATCACTGACTCCTGATACAGTGCCATCACTGACTCCTGATAAAGTGCCATCACTGACTCCTGATACAGTGCCATCACTGACTCCTGATACAGTGCCATCACCGACTCCTGATGCAGTGCCATCGCCGGCTCCTGATACAGTGCCATCGCCGGCTCCTGATACAGTGCCATCGCCGACTCCTGATACAGTGCCATCACTGACTCCTGATACAGTGCCATCACTGACTCCTGATACAGTGCCATCACTGGCTCCTGATACAGTGCAATCACTGGCTCCTGATACAGTGCCATCGCCGGCTCCTGATACAGTGCCATCACTGACTCCAGATACAGTGCCATCACTGACTCCTGATACAGTGCCATCACTGACTCCTGATACAGTGCCATCGCCGGCTCCTGATACAGTGCCATCGCCATCTCCTGATACAGTGCCATCGCCGGCTCCTGATACAGTGCCATCGCCGACTCCTGATACAGTGCCATCACCAACTCCTGATACAGTGCCATCACTGGCTCCTGATACAGTGCCATCACTTTCTCCTGATACAGTGCCATCACTGACTGCTGATACAGTGCCATCACTGGCTACTGATACAGTGCCAATACTGACTCCTGATACAGTGCCATCACTGGCTCCTGATACAGTGCCATCACTGGCTCCTGATACAGTGCCATCACTGACTCCTGATACAGTGCCATCACTGACTCCTGATACAGTGCCATCACAGGCTCCTGATACAGTGCCATCACTGGCTCCTGATACAGTGCCATCACTGACTCCTGATACAGTGCCATCACTGACTCCTGATACAGTGCCATCACTAGCTCCTGATAGAGTGCCAATACTGACTCCTGATACAGTGCCAATACTGAATCCTGATACAGTGCCATCACTGGCTCCTGATACAGTGCCAATACTGACTCGTGATACAGTGCCATCACTAGCTCCTGATAGAGTGCCAATGCTGACTCCTGATACAGTGCCATCACCGGCTCCTGATACAGTGCCATCACTGACTCCTGATACAGTGCCATCGCCGGCACCTGATACAGTGCCATCGCCGACTCCTGATACAGTGCCATCACTGACTCCTGATACAGTGCCATCACTGACTCCTGATACAGTGCCATCACTGACTCCTGATACAGTGCCATCACTGACTCCTGATAAAGTGCCATCACCGACTCCTGATACAGTGCCATCACCGACTCCTGATACAGTGGCATCACTCACTCCTGATACAGTGCCATCACTGACTCCTGATACAGTGCCATCACTGACTCATTATACAGTGCCATCACTGACTCCTGATACAGTGCCATCGCCGGCTCCTGATACAGTGCCATCACTGACTCCTGATACAGTGCCATCACTGACTCCTGATACAGTGCCATCACTGAGTCCTGATACAGTGCCATCACTGACTCCTGATACAGTGCCATCACCGACTCCTGATACAGTGCCATCACCGACTCCTGATACAGTGCCATCACTGACTCCTGATACAGTGCCATCACTGATGCCATCGCCGGCTCCTGATACAGTGCCATCACTGACTCCTGATACAGTGCCATCACTGACTCCTGATACAGTGCCATCACTGACTCCTGATACTGTGCCATCACTGACTCCTGATACATTGCCATCACTGGCTCCTGATACAGTGCCATCACTGACTCCTGATACAGTGCCATCACTGACTCCTGATAAAGTGCCATCACTGACTCCTGATGCAGTGCCATCACCGACTCCTGATACAGTGCCATCACAGACTCCTGATACAGTGCCATCACTGACTCCTGATACAGTGCCATTACCGACTCCTGATACAGTGCGATCGCCGGCTCCTGATACAGTGCCATCGCCGGCTCCTGATACAGTGCCATCGCCGTCTCCTGATACAGTGCCATCGCCGGCTCCTGATACAGTGCCATCACTGACACCTGATACAGTGCCATCACTGACTCCTGATACAGTGCCATCACTGACTCCTGATAAAGTGCCATCACTGACTCCTGATACAGTGCCATCACTGACTCCTGATACAGTGCCATCACCGACTCCTGATGCAGTGCCATCGCCGGCTCCTGATACAGTGCCATCGCCGGCTCCTGATACAGTGCCATCGCCGACTCCTGATACAGTGCCATCACTGACTCCTGATACAGTGCCATCACTGACTCCTGATACAGTGCCATCACTGGCTCCTGATACAGTGCAATCACTGGCTCCTGATACAGTGCCATCGCCGGCTCCTGATACAGTGCCATCACTGACTCCAGATACAGTGCCATCACTGACTCCTGATACAGTGCCATCACTGACTCCTGATACAGTGCCATCGCCGGCTCCTGATACAGTGCCATCGCCATCTCCTGATACAGTGCCATCGCCGGCTCCTGATACAGTGCCATCGCCGACTCCTGATACAGTGCCATCACCAACTCCTGATACAGTGCCATCACTGGCTCCTGATACAGTGCCATCACTTTCTCCTGATACAGTGCCATCACTGGCTCCTGATACAGTGCAATCACTTTCTCCTGATACATTGCCATCACTTTCTCCTGATACAGTGCCATCACTGGCTCCTGATACAGTGCCATCACTTTCTCCTGATACAGTGCCATCAGTGGCTCCTGATACAGTGCCATCACTTTCTCCTGATACAGTGCCATCACTGACTCCTGATAAAGTGCCATCACGGACTCCTGATACATTGCCATCACTGACTCCTGATACAGTGCCATCACGGACTCCTGATACAGTGCCATCACCGGCTCCTGATACAGTGCCATCACCGGCTCCTGATACAGTGCCATCACCGGCACCTGATACAGTGCCATCACCAGCTCCTAATACAGTGCCATCACTGACTCCTGATACAGTGCCATCACTGACTCCTGATACAGTGCCATCACTGACTCCTGATACGGTGCCATCACTGACTCCTGATACAGTGCCATCACCTGCTCCTGATACAGTGCCATCACTGACTCCTGATACAGTGCCATCACTGACTCCTTATACAGTGCCATCACTGACTCCTGATACAGTGCCATCACTTGCTCCTGATACAGTGCCATCACCTGCTCCTGATACAGTACCATCACTGACTCCTGATACATTGCCATCACTGACTCCTGATACAGTGCCATCAATGACTCCTGATACAGTGCCATCACCTGCTCCTTTTACAGTGCCATCACTGACTCCTGATACAGTGCCATCACTGACTCCTGATACAGTGCCATCACCGACTCCTGATACAGTGCCATCACCGACTCCTGATACAGTGCCATCGCCGGCTCCTGATACAGTGCCATCACTGACTCCTGATGCAGTGCCATCACCGACTCCTGATACAGTGCCATCACTGACTCCTGATACAGTGCCATCACTGACTGCTGATACAGTGCCATCACCGACTCCTGATACAGTGCCATCACTGACTCCTGATACAGTGCCATCGCCGGCTCCA
Organism: Heptranchias perlo; assembly: GCF_035084215.1. Classification (NCBI taxonomy): domain Eukaryota; kingdom Metazoa; phylum Chordata; class Chondrichthyes; order Hexanchiformes; family Hexanchidae; genus Heptranchias; species Heptranchias perlo. Next base: position 4,340,587 of record NC_090350.1, on the reverse strand, counting down.
GATACAGTGCCATCGCCGGCTCCTGATACAGTGCGATCGCCGACTCCTGATACAGTGCCATCACTGACACCTGATACAGTGCCAACACTGACTCCTGATAAAGTGCCATCACTGACACCTGATACAGTGCCATCACTGACTCCTGATACAGTGCCATCCCTGACTCCTGATACAGTGCCATCACCGACTCCTGATGCAGTGCCATCACCGACTCCTGATGCAGTGCCATCGCCGGCTCCTGATACAGTGCCATCGACGGCTCCTGATACAGTGCCATCACTGACTCCTGATACAGTGCCATCACTGACTCCTGATACAGTTCCATCACTGGCTCCTGATACAGTGCCATCGCCGGCTCCTGATACAGTGCCATCACCGGCTCCTGATACTGTGCCATCACTGACTCCTGATACAGTGCCATCACTGACTCATGATACAGTGCCATCACTGACTCCTGATACAGTGCCATCACTGACTCCTGATACAGTGCCATCGCCGGCTCCTGATACAGTGCCATCGCCGGCTCCTGATACAGTGCCATCGCCGACTCCTGATACAGTGCCATCTCCGACTCCTGATACAGTGCCATCACCGGCTCCTGATACAGTGCCATCACTGGCTCCTGATACAGTGCCATCACTTTCTCCCGATACAGTGCCATCACTGGCTCCTGATACAGTCCTGATACAGTGCCAATACAGACTCCTAATACAGTGACACCACTGACTCCTGATACAGTGCCAATACTGACTGCTGATACAGTGCCATCACTGAATCCTGATACAGTGCCATCACTGGCTCCTGATACAGTGCCAATACTGACTCCTGATACAGTGCCATCACTGGCTCCTGATAAAGTGCCAATACTGACTCCTGATACAGTGCCATCACTGGCTCCTGATACAGTGCCAATACTGACTCCTGATACAGTGCCATCACTGACTCCTGATACAGTGCCATCACCGGCTCCTGATACAGTGCCATCACTGACTCCTGATACAGTGCCATCACTGACTCCTGATATAGTGCCATCACTGACTCCTGATACAGTGCCATCACTGGCTCCTGATACAGTGCGATCACCGGCTCCTGATATAGTGCCATCGCCGGCTTCTGATACAGTGCCATCACTGAATCCTGATACAGTGCCATCACCGACTCCTGATACAGTGCCATCGCCGGCTTCTGATACAGCGCCATCACTGACTGCTGATACAGTGCCATCACTGGCTACTGATACAGTGCCAATACTGACTCCTGATACAGTGCCATCACTGGCTCCTGATAAAGTGCCAATACTGACTCCTGATACAGTGCCATCACTGGCTCCTGATACAGTGCCAATACTGACTCCTGATACAGTGCCATCACTGACTCCTGATACAGTGCCATCACCGGCTCCTGATACAGTGCCATCACTGACTCCTGATACAGTGCCATCACTGACTCCTGATATAGTGCCATCACTGACTCCTGATACAGTGCCATCACTGGCTCCTGATACAGTGCGATCACCGGCTCCTGATACAGTGCCATCGCCGGCTTCTGATACAGTGCCATCACTGAATCCTGATACAGTGCCATCACCGACTCCTTATACAGTGCCATCACTGACTCCTGATACAGTGCCATCACCGGCTCCTGATACAGTGCCATCACCGGCTCCTGATACAGTGCCATCACCGGCTCCTGATACAGTGCCATCACTGACACCTGATACAGTGCCATCACTGACTCCTGATACAGTGCCATCACTGACTCCTGATCAAGTGCCATCACTGACTCCTGATACAGTGCCATCACTGACTCCTGATACAGTGCCATCACCGACTCCTGATGCAGTGCCATCACCGACTCCTGATGCAGTGCCATCGCCGGCTCCTGATACAGTGCCATCGCCGGCTCCTGATACAGTGCCATCGCCGACTCCTGATACAGTGCCATCACTGACTCCTGATACAGTGCCATCACTGACTCCTGATACAGTGCCATCACTGGCTCCTGTTACAGTGCAATCACTGGCTCCTGATACAGTGCCATCGCCGGCTCCTGATACAGTGCCATCACTGACTCCTGATACAGTGCCATCACTGACTCCTGATACAGTGCCATCACTGACTCCTGATACAGTGCCATCGCCGGTTCCTGATACAGTGCCATCGCCAGCTCATGATACAGTGCCATCGCCGGCTCCTGATACAGTGCCATCGCCGACTCCTGATACAGTGCCATCACCGACTCCTGATACAGTGCCATCACTGGCTCCTGATACAGTGCCATCACTTTGTCCTGATACAGTGCCATCACTGGCTCCTGATACAGTGCAATCACTGGCTCCTGATACAGTGCCATCACTTTCTCCTGATACAGTGCCATAAGTGGCTCCTGATACAGTGCCATCACTTTCTCCTGATACAGTGCCATCATTGACTCCTGATAAAGTGCCATCACGGACTCCTGATACAGTGCCATCACTGACTCCTGATACATTGCCATCACCGGCTCCTGATACAGTGCCATCACCGGCTCCTGATACAGTGCCATCACTGACTCCTGATACAGTGCCATCATTGACTCCTGATACAGTGCCATCACTGACTCCTGATACTGTGCCATCACTGACTCCTGATACAGTGCCATCACCTGCTCCTGATACAGTGCCATCACTGACTCCTGATACAGTGCCATCACTGACTCCTGATACAGTGCCATCACTGACTCCTGATACAGTGCCATCACTGACTCCTGATACAGTGCCATCACTTGCTCCTGATACAGTGCCATCACCTGCTCCTGATACATTACCATCACTGACTCCTGATACATTGCCATCACTGACTCCTGATACAGTGCCATCACTGACTCCTGATGCAGTGCCATCACCTGCTCCTTTTACAGTGCCATAACTGACTCCTGATACAGTGCCATCACTGACTCCTGATGCAGTGCCATCACCTGCTCCTTTTACAGTGCCGTAACTGACTCCTGATACAGTGCCATCACTGACTCCTGATACAGTGCTATCACCGACTCCTGATACAGTGCCATAACCGACTCCTGATTCAGTGCCATCGCCGGCTCCTGATACTGTGCCATCACTGACTCCTGATACAGTGCCATCACTAACTCCAGATACAGTGCCATCACTGACACCTGATACAGTGCCATCACTGACTCCTGATACAGTGCCATCGCCGGCTCCTGATACAGTGCCATCGCCGGCTCCTGATACAGTGCCATCGCCGACTCCTGATACAGTGCCATCACCGACTCCTGATACAGTGCCATCACCGGCTCCTGATACAGTGCCATCACTGGCTCCTGATACAGTGCCATCACTTTCTCCCGATACAGTGCCATCACTGGCTCCTGATACAGTCCTGATACAGTGCCAATACAGACTCCTAATACAGTGACACCACTGACTCCTGATACAGTGCCAATACTGACTCCTGATACAGTGCCATCACTGACTCCTGATACAGTGCCATCACTGGCTCCTGATACAGTGCCAATACTGACTCCTGATACAGTGCCATCACTGGCTCCTGATAAAGTGCCAATACTGACTCCTGATACAGTGCCATCACTGGCTCCTGATACAGTGCAAATACTGACTCCTGATACAGTGCCATCACTGACTCCTGATACAGTGCCATCACCGGCTCCTGATACAGTGCCATCACTGACTCCTGATACAGTGCCATCACTGACTCCTGATATAGTGCCATCATTGACTCCTGATACAGTGCCATCACTGGCTCCTGATACAGTGCCATCACCGGCTCCTGATACAGTGCCATCGCCGGCTTCTGATACAGTGCCATCACTGAATCCTAATACAGTGCCATCACCGACTCCTGATACAGTGCCATCACTGACTCCTGATACAGTGCCATCACTGGCTCCTGATACAGTGCCATCACCGGCTCCTGATACAGTGCCATCACCGGCTCCTGATACAGTGCCATCACTGACTTCTGATACAGTGCCATCGCCGGCTCCTGATACAGTGCCATCACCGGCTCCTGATACAGTGCCATCACTGGCTCCTGATACAGTGCCATCACTGACTCCTGATACAGTGCCATCACTGACTCCTGATACAGTGCCATCACCGGCTCCTGATACAGTGCCATCACTGGCTCCTGATACAGTGCCATCACTGACTCCTGATACAGTGCCAACACTGACTCCTGATACAGTGCCAATACAGACTCCTGATACAGTGCCATCACTGACTCCTGATACAGTGCCAATACTGACTCCTGATACAGTGCCATCACTGACTCCTGATACAGTGCCATCACCGGCTCCTGATACAGTGCCATCACTGACTCCTGATACAGTGCCATCGCCGGCTCCTGATACAGTGCCATCACCGGCTCCTGATACAGTGCCATCACTGACTCCTGATACAGTGCCATCACCGACTCGTGATACAGTGCCATCACTGACTCCTGATACAGTGCCATCACTGGCTCCTGATACCGTGCAATCACTTTCTCCTGATACAGTGCCATCACTTTCTCCTGATACAGTGCCATCACTGGCTCCTGATACAGTGCCATCACTTTCTCCTGATACAGTGCCATCAGTGGCTCCTGATACAGTGCCATCACTTTCTCCTGATACAGTGCCATCACTGACTCCTGATAAAGTGCCATCACGGACTACTGATACAGTGCCATCACTGACTCCTGATACAGTGCCATCACGGACTCCTGATACAGTGCCATCACCGGCTCCTGATACAGTGCCATCACCGGCTCCTGATACAGTGCCATCACCGGCACCTGATACAGTGCCATCACCAGCTCCTAATACAGTGCCATCACTGACTCCTGATACAGTGCCATCACTGACTCCTGATAAAGTGCCATCACGGACTACTGATACAGTGCCATCACTGACTCCTGATACAGTGCCATCACGGACTCCTGATACAGTGCCATCACCGGCTCCTGATACAGTGCCATCACCGGCTCCTGATACAGTGCCATCACCGGCACCTGATACAGTGCCATCACCAGCTCCTAATACAGTGCCATCACTGACTCCTGATACAGTGCCATCACTGACTCCTGATACAGTGCCATCACTGACTCCTGATACAGTGCCATCACTGACTCCTGATACAGTGCCATCGCCGGCTCCTGATACAGTGCCATCGCCAGCTCCTGATACAGTGCCATCGCCGGCTCCTGATACAGTGCCATCGCCGACTCCTGATACAGTGCCATCACCGACTCCTGATACAGTGCCATCACTGGCTCCTGATACAGTGCCATCACTTTCCCTGATACAGTGCCATCACTGGCTCCTGATACAGTGCAATCACTTTCTCCTGATACAGTGCCATCACTTTCTCCTGATACAGTGCCACCACTGGCTCCTGATACAGTGCCATCACTTTCTCCTGATACAGTGCCATCAGTGGCTCCTGATACAGTGCCATCACTTTCTCCTGATACAGTGCCATCACTGACTCCTGATAAAGTGACATCACGGACTCCTGATACAGTGCCATCACTGACTCCTGATACAGTGCCATCACGGACTCCTGATACAGTGCCATCACCGGCTCCTGATACAGTGCCATCACCGGCTCCTGATACAGTGCCATCACCGGCACCTGATACAGTGCCATCACCAGCTCCTAATACAGTGCCATCACTGACTCCTGATACAGTGCCATCATTGACTCCTGATACGGTGCCATCACTGACTCCTGATACAGTGCCATCACCTGCTCCTGATACAGTGCCATCACTGACTCCTGATACAGTGCCATCACTGACTCCTGATACAGTGCCATCACTGACTCCTGATACAGTGCCATCACTGACTCCTGATACAGTGCCATCACTTGCTCCTGATACAGTGCCATCACCAGCTCCTGATACATTACCATCACTGACTCCTGATACATTGCCATCACTGACTCCTGATACAGTGCCATCACTGTCTCCTGATGCAGTGCCATCACCTGCTCCTTTTACAGTGCCATCACCGACTCCTGATACAGTGCCATCACCGACTCCTGATACAGTGCCATCGCCGGCTCCTGATACAGTGCCATCACTGACTCCTGATACAGTGCCATCACCGACTCCTGATACAGTGCCATCACTGACTCCTGATACAGTGCCATCACTGACTGCTGATACAGTGCTATCACCGACTCCTGATACAGTGCCATCACTGACTCCTGATACAGTGCCATCGCCGGCTCCAGATACAGTGCCATCGCCGGCTCCTGATACAGTGCCATCGCCGACTCCTGATACAGTGCCATCACCGACTCCTGATACAGTGCCATCACCGGCTCCTGATACAGTGCCATCACTGGCTCCTGATACAGTGCCATCACTTTCTCCCGATACAGTGCCATCACTGGCTCCTGATACAGTCCTGATACAGTGCCAATACAGACTCCTAATACAGTGACACCACTGACTCCTGATACAGTGCCAATACTGACTCCTGATACAGTGCCATCACTGACTCCTGATACAGTGCCATCACTGGCTCCTGATACAGTGCCAATACTGACTCCTGATACAGTGCCATCACTGGCTCCTGATAAAGTGCCAATACTGACTCCTGATACAGTGCCATCACTGGCTCCTGATACAGTGCAAATACTGACTCCTGATACAGTGCCATCACTGACTCCTGATACAGTGCCATCACCGGCTCCTGATACAGTGCCATCACTGACTCCTGATACAGTGCCATCACCGGCACCTGATACAGTGCCATCACCAGCTCCTAATACAGTGCCATCACTGACTTCTGATACAGTGCCATCATTGACTCCTGATACAGTGCCATCACTGACTCCTGATACGGTGCCATCACTGACTCCTGATACAGTGCCATCACCTGCTCCTGATACAGTGCCATCACTGACTCCTGATACAGTGCCATCACTGACTCCTGATACAGTGCCATCACTGACTCCTGATACAGTGCCATCACTGACTCCTGATACAGTGCCATCACTTGCTCCTGATACAGTGCCATCACCTGCTCCTGATACATTACCATCACTGACTCCTGATACATTGCCATCACTGACTCCTGATACAGTGCCATCACTGACTCCTGATGCAGTGCCATCACCTGCTCCTTTTACAGTGCCATCACCGACTCCTGATACAGTGCCATCACCGACTCCTGATACAGTGCCATCGCCGGCTCCTGATACAGTGCCATCACTGACTCCTGATACAGTGCCATCACCGACTCCTGATACAGTGCCATCACTGACTCCTGATACAGTGCCATCACTGACTGCTGATACAGTGCTATCACCGACTCCTGATACAGTGCCATCACTGACTCCTGATACAGTGCCATCGCCGGCTCCAGATACAGTGCCATCGCCGGCTCCTGATACAGTGCCATCGCCGACTCCTGATACAGTGCCATCACCGACTCCTGATACAGTGCCATCACCGGCTCCTGATACAGTGCCATCACTGGCTCCTGATACAGTGCCATCACTTTCTCCCGATACAGTGCCATCACTGGCTCCTGATACAGTCCTGATACAGTGCCAATACAGACTCCTAATACAGTGACACCACTGACTCCTGATACAGTGCCAATACTGACTCCTGATACAGTGCCATCACTGACTCCTGATACAGTGCCATCACTGGCTCCTGATACAGTGCCAATACTGACTCCTGATACAGTGCCATCACTGGCTCCTGATAAAGTGCCAATACTGACTCCTGATACAGTGCCATCACTGGCTCCTGATACAGTGCAAATACTGACTCCTGATACAGTGCCATCACTGACTCCTGATACAGTGCCATCACCGGCTCCTGATACAGTGCCATCACTGACTCCTGATACAGTGCCATCACTGACTCCTGATACAGTGCCATCACTGACTCCTGATACAGTGCCATCACTGGCTCCTGATACAGTGCCATCACCGGCTCCTGATACAGTGCCATCGCCGGCTTCTGATACAGTGCCATCACTGAATCCTGATACAGTGCCATCACCGACTCCTGATACAGTGCCATCACTGACTCCTGATACAGTGCCATCACTGACTCCTGATACAGTGCCATCACCGGCTCCTGATACAGTGCCATCACTGACTCCTGATACAGTGCCATCACTGACTCCTGATACAGTGCCATCATTGACTCCTGATACAGTGCCATCACTGGCTCCTGATACAGTGCGATCACCGGCTCCTGATACAGTGCCATCGCCGGCTTCTGATACAGTGCCATCACTGAATCCTGATACAGTGCCATCACCGACTCCTGATACAGTGCCATCACTGACTCCTGATACAGTGCCATCACCGGCTCCTGATACAGTGCCATCACCGGCTCCTGATACAGTGCCATCACCGGCTCCTGATACAGTGCCATCACTGACACCTGATACAGTGCCATCACTGACTCCTGATACAGTGCCATCACTGACTCCTGATCAAGTGCCATCACTGACTCCTGATACAGTGCCATCACTGACTCCTGATACAGTGCCATCACCGACTCCTGATGCAGTGCCATCACCGACTCCTGATGCAGTGCCATCGCCGGCTCCTGATACAGTGCCATCGCCGGCTCCTGATACAGTGCCATCGCCGACTCCTGATACAGTGCCATCACTGACTTCTGATACAGTGCCATCACTGACTCCTGATACAGTGCCATCACTGGCTCCTGATACAGTGCAATCACTGGCTCCTGATACAGTGCCATCGCCGGCTCCTGATACAGTGCCATCACTGACTCCTGATACAGTGCCATCACTGACTCCTGATACAGTGCCATCACGGACTCCTGATACAGTGCCATCGCCGGTTCCTGATACAGTGCCATCGCCAGCTCATGATACAGTGCCATCGCCGGCTCCTGATACAGTGCCATCGCCGACTCCTGATACAGTGCCATCACCGACTCCTGATACAGTGCCATCACTGGCTCCTGATACAGTGCCATCACTTTCTCCTGATACAGTGCCATCACTGGCTCCTGATACAGTGCAATCACTTTCTCCTGATAGAGTGCCATCACTTTCTCCTGATACAGTGCCATCACTGGCTCCTGATACAGTGCCATCACTTTCTCCTGATACAGTGCCATAAGTGGCTCCTGATACAGTGCCATCACTTTCTCCTGATACAGTGCCATCACTGACTCCTGATAAAGTGCCATCACGGACTCCTGATACAGTGCCATCACTGACTCCTGATACAGTGCCATCACGGACTCCTGATACAGTGCCATCACCGGCTCCTGATGCAGTGCCATCACCGACTCCTGATGCAGTGCCATCGCCGGCTCCTGATACAGTGCCATCGCCGGCTCCTGATACAGTGCCATCGCCGACTCCTGATACAGTGCCATCACTGACTTCTGATACAGTGCCATCACTGACTCCTGATACAGTGCCATCACTGGCTCCTGATACAGTGCAATCACTGGCTCCTGATACAGTGCCATCGCCGGCTCCTGATACAGTGCCATCACTGACTCCTGATACAGTGCCATCACTGACTCCTGATACAGTGCCATCACGGACTCCTGATACAGTGCCATCGCCGGTTCCTGATACAGTGCCATCGCCAGCTCATGATACAGTGCCATCGCCGGCTCCTGATACAGTGCCATCGCCGACTCCTGATACAGTGCCATCACCGACTCCTGATACAGTGCCATCACTGGCTCCTGATACAGTGCCATCACTTTCTCCTGATACAGTGCCATCACTGGCTCCTGATACAGTGCAATCACTTTCTCCTGATAGAGTGCCATCACTTTCTCCTGATACAGTGCCATCACTGGCTCCTGATACAGTGCCATCACTTTCTCCTGATACAGTGCCATAAGTGGCTCCTGATACAGTGCCATCACTTTCTCCTGATACAGTGCCATCACTGACTCCTGATAAAGTGCCATCACGGACTCCTGATACAGTGCCATCACTGACTCCTGATACAGTGCCATCACGGACTCCTGATACAGTGCCATCACCGGCTCCTGATACAGTGCCATCACCGGCTCCTGATACAGTGCCATCACCGGCACCTGATACAGTGCCATCACCAGCTCCTGATACAGTGCCATCACTTTCTCCTGATACAGTGCCATCACTGGCTCCTGATACAGTGCAATCACTTTCTCCTGATACAGTGCCATCACTTTCTCCTGATACAGTGCCATCACTGACTCCTGATAAAGTGCCATCACGGACTCCTGATACAGTGCCATCACTGACTCCTGATACAGTGCCATCACGGACTCCTGATACAGTGCCATCACCGGCTCCTGATACAGTGCCATCACTGACTCCTGATACAGTGCCATCACTGACTCCTGATACAGTGCCATCACTTGCTCCTGATACAGTGCCATCACCTGCTCCTGATACATTACCATCACTGACTCCTGATACATTGCCATCACTGACTCCTGATACAGTGCCATCACTGACTCCTGATGCAGTGCCATCACCTGCTCCTTTTACAGTGCCATAACTGACTCCTGATACAGTGCCATCACTGACTCCTGATGCAGTGCCATCATCTGCTCCTTTTACAGTGCCATAACTGACTCCTGATACAGTGCCATCACTGACTCCTGATACAGTGCCATCACCGACTCCTGATACAGTGCCATAACCGACTCCTGATACAGTGCCATCGCCGGCTCCTGATACAGTGCCATCACTGACTCCTGATACAGTGCCATCACTGACTCCAGATACAGTGCCATCACTGACACCTGATACAGTGCCATCACTGACTCCTGATACAGTGCCATCGCCGGCTCCTGATACAGTGCCATCGCCGGCTCCTGATACAGTGCCATCGCCGACTCCTGATACAGTGCCATCACCGACTCCTGATACAGTGCCATCACCGGCTCCTGATACAGTGCCATTACTGGCTCCTGATACAGTGCCATCACTTTCTCCCGATACAGTGCCATCACTGGCTCCTGATACAGTCCTGATACAGTGCCAATACAGACTCCTAATACAGTGACACCACTGACTCCTGATACAGTGCCAATACTGACTCCTGATACAGTGCCATCACTGACTCCTGATACAGTGCCATCACTGGCTCCTGATACAGTGCCAATACTGACTCCTGATACAGTGCCATCACTGGCTCCTGATAAAGTGCCAATACTGACTCCTGATACAGTGCCATCACCGGCTCCTGATACAGTGCCATCACTGACTTCTGATACAGTGCCATCGCCGGCTCCTGATACAGTGCCATCACTGACTCCTGATACAGTGCCATCACTGACTCCTGATACAGTGCCATCACTGACTCCTGATACAGTGCCATCACTGGCTCCTGATACAGTGCCATCACTGACTCCTGATACAGTGCCAACACTGACTCCTGATACAGTGCCAATACAGACTCCTGATACAGTGCCATCACTGACTCCTGATACAGTGCCAATACTGACTCCTGATACAGTGCCATCACTGACTCCTGATACAGTGCCATCACTGGCTCCTGATACAGTGCCATCACTGACTCCTGATACAGTGCCATCGCCGGCTCCTGGTACAATGCCATCACCGGCTCCTGATACAGTGCCATCACTGACTCCTGATACAGTGCCATCACCGACTCGTGATACAGTGCCATCACTGACTCCTGATACAGTGCCATCACTGGCTCCTGATACCGTGCAATCACTTTCTCCTGATACAGTGCCATCACTTTCTCCTGATACAGTGCCATCACTGGCTCCTGATACAGTGCCATCACTTTCTCCTGATACAGTGCCATCAGTGGCTCCTGATACAGTGCCATCACTTTCTCCTGATACAGTGCCATCACTGACTCCTGATAAAGTGCCATCACGGACTGCTGATACAGTGCCATCACTGACTCCTGATACAGTGCCATCACGGAATCCTGATACAGTGCCATCACCGGCTCCTGATACAGTGCCATCACCGGCACCTGATACAGTGCCATCACCGGCACCTGATACAGTGCCATCACTGACTCCTGATACAGTGCCATCACTGACTCCTGATACAATGCCATCACTGACTCCTGATACAGTGCCATCACTGACTCCTGATACAGTGCCATCGCCGGCTCCTGATACAGTGCCATCGCCAGCTCCTGATACAGTGCCATCGCCGGCTCCTGATACAGTGCCATCGCAGACTCCTGATACAGTGCCATCACCGACTCCTGATACAGTGCCATCACTGGCTCCTGATACAGTGCCATCACTTTCTCCTGATACAGTGCCATCACTGGCTCCTGATACAGTGCAATCACTTTCTCCTGATACAGTGCCATCACTTTCTCCTGATACAGTGCCATCACTGGCTCCTGATACAGTGCCATCACTTTCTCCTGATACAGTGCCATCAGTGGCTCCTGATACAGTGCCATCACTTTCTCCTGATACAGTGCCATCACTGACTCCTGATACAGTGCCATCACGGACTCCTGATACAGTGCCATCACTGACTCCTGATACAGTGCCATCACTGACTCCTGATACAGTGCCATCACCGGCTCCTGATACAGTGCCATCACCGGCACCTGATACAGTGCCATCACCGGCTCCTAATACAGTGCCATCACCAGCTCCTAATACAGTGCCATCACTGACTCCTGATACAGTGCCATCACTGACTCCTGATACAGTGCCATCACTGACTCCTGATACGGTGCCATCACCTGCTCCTGATACAGTGCCATCACTGACTCCTGATACAGTGCCATCACTGACTCCTGATACAGTGCCATCACTGACTCCTGATACAGTGCCATCACTGACTCCTGATACAGTGCCATCACTTGCTCCTGATACATTACCATCACTGACTCCTGATACATTGCCATCACTGACTCCTGATACAGTGCCATCACTGACTCCTGATGCAGTGCCATCACCTGCTCCTTTTACAGTGCCATAACTGACTCCTGATACAGTGCCATAACTGACTCCTGATACAGTGCCATCACTGACTCCTGATACAGTGCCATCACCGACTCCTGATACAGTGCCATCACCGACTCCTGATACAGTGCCATCGCTGACTCCTGATACAGTGCCATCACCGACTCCTGATACAGTGCCATCACCGACTCCTGATACAGTGCCATCACTGACTCCTGATACAGTGACACCACTGACTCCTGATACAGTGCCAATACTGACTGCTGATACAGTGCCATCACTGAATCCTGATACAGTGCCATCACTGGCTCCTGATACAGTGCCAATACTGACTCCTGATACAGTGCCATAACTGGCTCCTGATAAATTGCCAATACTGACTCCTGATACAGTGCCATCGCTGACTCCTGATACAGTGCCATCACCGACTCCTGATACAGTGCCATCACCGACTCCTGATACAGTGCCAATACAGACTCCTAATACAGTGACACCACTGACTCCTGATACAGTGCCAATACTGACTGCTGATACAGTGCCATCACTGAATCCTGATACAGTGCCATCACTGGCTCCTGATACAGTGCCAATACTGACTCCTGATACAGTGCCATCACTGGCTCCTGATAAAGTGCCAATACTGACTCCTGATACAGTGCCATCACTGGCTCCTGATACAGTGCCAATACTGACTCCTGATACAGTGCCATCACTGACTCCTGATACAGTGCCATCACCGGCTCCTGATACAGTGCCATCACTGACTCCTGATACAGTGCCATCACTGACTCCTGATATAGTGCCATCACTGACTCCTGATAAAGTGCCATCACTGACTCCTGATACAGTTCCATCACTGGCTCCTGATACAGTGCCATCGCCGGCTCCTGATACAGTGCCATCACCGGCTCCTGATACTGTGCCATCACTGACTCCTGATACAGTGCCATCACTGACTCCTGATACAGTGCCATCACTGACTCCTGATACAGTGCCATCACTGACTCCTGATACAGTGCCATCGCCGGATCCTGATACAGTGCCATCGCCGGCTCCTGATACAGTGCCATCGCCGACTCCTGATACAGTGCCATCTCCGACTCCTGATACAGTGCCATCACCGGCTCCTGATACAGTGCCATCACTGGCTCCTGATACAGTGCCATCACTTTCTCCCGATACAGTGCCATCACTGGCTCCTGATACAGTCCTGATACAGTGCCAATACAGACTCCTAATACAGTGACACCACTGACTCCTGATACAGTGCCAATACTGACTGCTGATACAGTGCCATCACTGAATCCTGATACAGTGCCATCACTGGCTCCTGATACAGTGCCAATACTGACTCCTGATACAGTGCCATCACTGGCTCCTGATAAAGTGCCAATACTGACTCCTGATACAGTGCCATCACTGGCTCCTGATACAGTGCCAATACTGACTCCTGATACAGTGCCATCACTGACTCCTGATGCAGTGCCATCACCGGCTCCTGATACAGTGCCATCACTGACTCCTGATACAGTGCCATCACTGACTCCTGATATAGTGCCATCACTGACTCCTGATACAGTGCCATCACTGGCTCCTGATACAGTGCGATCACCGGCTCCTGATACAGTGCCATCGCCGGCTTCTGATACAGTGCCATCACTGAATCCTGATACAGTGCCATCACCGACTCCTGATACAGTGCCATCACTGACTCCTGATACAGTGCCATCACTGGCTCCTGATACAGTGCCATTACCGGCTCCTGATACAGTGCCATCACCGGCTCCTGATACAGTGCCATCACTGACACCTGATACAGTGCCATCACTGACTCCTGATACAGTGCCATCGCCGGCTCCTGATACAGTGCCATCGCCGGCTCCTGATGCAGTGCCATCGCCGACTCCTGATACAGTGCCATCTCCGACTCCTGATACAGTGCCATCACTGACACCTGATACAGTGCCATCACTGACTCCTGATACAGTGCCATCGCCGGCTCCTGATACAGTGCCATCGCCGGCTCCTGATACAGTGCCATCGCCGACTCCTGATACAGTGCCATCTCCGACTCCTGATACAGTGCCATCACTGGCTCCTGATACAGTGCCATCACTTTCTCCCGATACAGTGCCATCACTGGCTCCTGATACAGTCCTGATACAGTGCCAATACAGACTCCTAATACAGTGACACCACTGACTCCTGATACAGTGCCAATACTGACTGCTGATACAGTGCCATCACTGAATCCTGATACAGTGCCATCACTGGCTCCTGATACAGTGCCAATACTGACTCCTGATACAGTGCCATCACTGGCTCCTGATAAAGTGCCAATACTGACTCCTGATACAGTGCCATCACTGGCTCTTGATACAGTGCCAATACTGACTCCTGATACAGTGCCATCACTGACTCCTGATACAGTGCCATCACCGGCTCCTGATACAGTGCCATCACTGACTCCTGATACAGTGCCATCACTGACTCCTGATATAGTGCCATCACTGACTCCTGATACAGTGCCATCACTGGCTCCTGATACAGTGCGATCACCGGCTCCTGATACAGTGCCATCGCCGGCTTCTGATACAGTGCCATCACTGAATCCTGATACAGTGCCATCACCGACTCCTGATACAGTGCCATCACTGACTCCTGATACAGTGCCATCACTGGCTCCTGATACAGTGCCATCACCGGATCCTGATACAGTGCCATCACCGGCACCTGATACAGTGCCATCACCAGCTCCTAATACAGTGCCATCACTGACTCCTGATACAGTGCCATCACTGACTCCTGATACAGTGCCATCACTGACTCCTGATACGGTGCCATCAATGACTCCTGATACAGTGCCATCACCTGCTCCTGATACAGTGCCATCACTGACTCCTGATACAGTGCCATCACTGACTCCTGATACAGTGCCATCACTGACTCCTGATACAGTGCCATCACTTGCTCCTGATACAGTGCCATCACCTGCTCCTGATACAGTACCATCACTGACTCCTGATACATTGCCATCACTGACTCCTGATACAGTGCCATCAATGACTCCTGATACAGTGCCATCACCTGCTCCTTTTACAGTGCCATCACTGACTCCTGATACAGTGCCATCACTGACTCCTGATACAGTGCCATCACCGACTCCTGATACAGTGCCATCACCGACTCCTGATACAGTGCCATCGCCGGCTCCTGATACAGTGCCATCACTGACTCCTGATGCAGTGCCATCACCGACTCCTGATACAGTGCCATCACTGACTCCTGATACAGTGCCATCACTGACTGCTGATACAGTGCCATCACCGACTCCTGATACAGTGCCATCACTGACTCCTGATACAGTGCCATCGCCGGCTCCAGATACAGTGCCATCGCCGGCTCCTGATACAGTGCGATCGCCGACTCCTGATACAGTGCCATCACTGACACCTGATACAGTGCCAACACTGACTCCTGATAAAGTGCCATCACTGACACCTGATACAGTGCCATCACTGACTCCTGATACAGTGCCATCCCTGACTCCTGATACAGTGCCATCACCGTCTCCTGATGCAGTGCCATCACCGACTCCTGATGCAGTGCCATCGCCGGCTCCTGATACAGTGCCATCGACGGCTCCTGATACAGTGCCATCACTGACTCCTGATGCAGTGCCATCACTGACTCCTGATACAGTTCCATCACTGGCTCCTGATACAGTGCCATCGCCGGCTCCTGATACAGTGCCATCACCGGCTCCTGATACTGTGCCATCACTGACTCCTGATACAGTGCCATCACTGACTCCTGATACAGTGCCATCACTGACTCCTGATACAGTGCCATCACTGACTCCTGATACAGTGCCATCGCCGGATCCTGATACAGTGCCATCGCCGGCTCCTGATACAGTGCCATCGCCGACTCCTGATACAGTGCCATCTCCGACTCCTGACACAGTGCCATCACCGGCTCCTGATACAGTGCCATCACTGGCTCCTGATACAGTGCCATCACTTTCTCCCGATACAGTGCCATCACTGGCTCCTGATACAGTCCTGATACAGTGCCAATACAGACTCCTAATACAGTGACACCACTGACTCCTGATACAGTGCCAATACTGACTGCTGATACAGTGCCATCACTGAATCCTGATACAGTGCCATCACTGGCTCCTGATACAGTGCCAATACTGACTCCTGATACAGTGCCATCACTGGCTCCTGATAAAGTGCCAATACTGACTCCTGATACAGTGCCATCACTGGCTCCTGATACAGTGCCAATACTGACTCCTGATACAGTGCCATCACTGACTCCTGATACAGTGCCATCACCGGCTCCTGATACAGTGCCATCACTGACTCCTGATACAGTGCCATCACTGACTCCTGATATAGTGCCATCACTGACTCCTGATACAGTGCCATCACTGGCTCCTGATACAGTGCGATCACCGGCTCCTGATACAGTGCCATCGCCGGCTTCTGATACAGTGCCATCACTGAATCCTGATACAGTGCCATCACCGACTCCTGATACAGTGCCATCACTGACTCCTGATACAGTGCCATCACTGGCTCCTGATACATTGCCATTACCGGCTCCTGATACATTGCCATCACTGGCTCCTGATACAGTGCCATCACTGACACCTGATACAGTGCCATCACTGACTCCTGATACAGTGCCATCGCCGGCTCCTGATACAGTGCCATCGCCGGCTCCTGATGCAGTGCCATCGCCGACTCCTGATACAGTGCCATCTCCGACTCCTGATACAGTGCCATCACTGACACCTGATACAGTGCCATCACTGACTCCTGATACAGTGCCATCGCCGGCTCCTGATACAGTGCCATCGCCGGCTCCTGATACAGTGCCATCGCCGACTCCTGATACAGTGCCATCTCCGACTCCTGATACAGTGCCATCACCGGCTCCTGATACAGTGCCATCACTGGCTCCTGATACAGTGCCATCACTTTCTCCCGATACAGTGCCATCACTGGCTCCTGATACAGTCCTGATACAGTGCCAATACAGACTCCTAATACAGTGACACCACTGACTCCTGATACAGTGCCAATACTGACTGCTGATACAGTGCCATCACTGAATCCTGATACAGTGCCAATACTGACTCCTGATACAGTGCCATCACTGGCTCTTGATACAGTGCCAATACTGACTCCTGATACAGTGCCATCACTGACTCCTGATACAGTGCCATCACCGGCTCCTGATACAGTGCCATCACTGACTCCTGATACAGTGCCATCACTGACTCCTGATATAGTGCCATCACTGACTCCCGATACAGTGCCATCACTGGCTCCTGATACAGTGCGATCACCGGCTCCTGATACAGTGCCATCGCCGGCTTCTGATACAGTGCCATCACTGAATCCTGATACAGTGCCATCACCGACTCCTGATACAGTGCCATCACTGACTCCTGATACAGTGCCATCACTGGCTCCTGATACAGTGCCATCACCGGATCCTGATACAGTGCCATCACCGGCTCCTGATACAGTGCCATCACTGACACCTGATACAGTGCCATCACTGACTCCTGATACAGTGCCATCACTGACTCCTGATACAGTGCCATCACTGACTCCTGATACAGTGCCATCACTGACTCCTGATACAGTGCCATCACCGACTCCTGATGCAGTGCCATCACCGACTCCTGATGCAGTGCCATCGCCGGCTCCTGATACAGTGCCATCGCCGGCTCCTGATACAGTGCCATCGCCGACTCCTGATACAGTGCCATCACCGGCTCCTGATACAGTGCCATCACTGACTCCTGATACAGTGCCATCGCCGGCTCCTGATACAGTGCCATCACCGGCTCCTGATACAGTGCCATCACTGACTCCTGATACAGTGCCATCACCGACTCGTGATACAGTGCCATCACTGACTCCTGATACAGTGCCATCACTGGCTCCTGATACCGTGCAATCACTTTCTCCTGATACAGTGCCATCACTTTCTCCTGATACAGTGCCATCACCGGCTCCTGATACAGTGCCATCACTTTCTCCTGATACAGTGCCATCAGTGGCTCCTGATACAGTGCCATCACTTTCTCCTGATACAGTGCCATCACTGACTCCTGATAAAGTGCCATCACGGACTACTGATACAGTGCCATCACTGACTCCTGATACAGTGCCATCACGGACTCCTGATACAGTGCCATCACCGGCTCCTGATACAGTGCCATCACCGGCTCCTGATACAGTGCCATCACCGGCACCTGATACAGTGCCATCACCAGCTCCTAATACAGTGCCATCACTGACTCCTGATACAGTGCCATCACTGACTCCTGATACAGTGCCATCACTGACTCCTGATACAGTGCCATCACTGACTCCTGACACAGTGCCATCGCCGGCTCCTGATACAGTGCCATCGCCAGCTCCTGATACAGTGCCATCGCCGGCTCCTGATACAGTGCCATCGCCGACTCCTGATACAGTGCCATCACCGACTCCTGATACAGTGCCATCACTGGCTCCTGATAGAGTGCCATCACTTTCTCCTGATACAGTGCCATCACTGGCTCCTGATACAGTGCAATCACTTTCTCCTGATACAGTGCCATCACTTTCTCCTGATACAGTGCCATCACTGGCTCCTGATACAGTGCCATCACTTTCTCCTGATACAGTGCCATCAGTGGCTCCTGATACAGTGCCGTCAATTTCTCCTGATACAGTGCCATCACTGACTCCTGATAAAGTGCCATCACGGACTCCTGATACAGTGCCATCACTGACTCCTGATACAGTGCCATCACGGACTCCTGATACAGTGCCATCACCGGCTCCTGATACAGTGCCATCACCGGCTCCTGATACAGTGCCATCACCGGCACCTGATACAGTGCCATCACCAGCTCCTAATACAGTGCCATCACTGACTCCTGATACAGTGCCATCATTGACTCCTGATACAGTGCCATCACTGACTCCTGATACGGTGCCATCACTGACTCCTGATACAGTTCCATCACCTGCTCCTGATACAGTGCCATCACTGACTCCTGATACGGTGCCATCACTGACTCCTGATACAGTGCCATCACTGACTCCTGATGCAGTGCCATCACTGACTCCTGATACAGTGCCATCACTTGCTCCTGATACAGTGCCATCACCTGCTCCTGATACATTACCATCACTGACTCCTGATAGATTGCCATCACTGACTCCTGATACAGTGCCATCACTGACTCCTGATGCAGTGCCATCACTTGCTCCTTTTACAGTGCCATAACTGACTCCTGATACAGTGCCATCACTGACTCCTGATACAGAGCCATCACCGACTCCTGATACAGTGCCATCTCCGACTCATGATACAGTGCCATCGCCGGCTCCTGATACAGTGCCATCACTGACTCCTGATACAGTGCCATCACCGACTCCTGATACAGTGCCATCACTGACTCCTGATACAGTGCCATCACTGACTGCTGATACAGTGCCATCACCGACTCCTGATACAGTGCCATCACTGACTCCTGATACAGTGCCATCGCCGGCTCCTGATACAGTGCCATCGCCGGCTCCTGATACAGTGCCATCACTGACTCCTGATACAGTGCCATCACTTGCTCCTGATACAGTGCCATCACTTGCTCCTGATACAGTGCCATCACTGGCTCCTGATACAGTCCTGATACAGTGCCAATACAGACTCCTAATACAGTGACACCACTGACTCCTGATACAGTGCCAATACTGACTCCTGATACAGTGCCATCACTGACTCCTGATACAGTGCCATCACTGGCTCCTGATACAGTGCCAATACTGACTCCTGATACAGTGCCATCACTGGCTCCTGATAAAGTGCCAATACTGACTCCTGATACAGTGCCATCACTGAATCCTGATACAGTGCCATCACCGACTCCTGATACAGTGCCATCACTGACTCCTGATACAGTGCCATCACTGGCTCCTGATACAGTGCCATCACCGGATCCTGATACAGTGCCATCACCGGCTCCTGATTCAGTGCCATCACTGACACCTGATACAGTGCCATCACTGACTCCTGATACAGTGCCATCACTGACTCCTGATCAAGTGCCATCACTGACTCCTGATACAGTGCCATCACTGACTCCTGATACAGTGCCATCACCGACTCCTGATGCAGTGCCATCACCGACTCCTGATGCAGTGCCATCGCCGGCTCCTGATACAGTGCCATCGCCGGCTCCTGATACAGTGCCATCGCCGACTCCTGATACAGTGCCATCACTGACTCCTGATACAGTGCCATCACTGACTCCTGATACAGTGCCATCACTGGCTCCTGATACAGTGCAATCACTGGCTCCTGATACAGTGCCATCGCCGGCTCCTGATACAGTGCCATCACTGACTCCTGATACAGTGCCATCACTGACTCCTGATACAGTGCCATCACTGACTCCTGATACAGTGCCATCGCCGGTTCCTGATACAGTGCCATCGCCGGCTCATGATACAGTGCCATCGCCGGCTCCTGATACAGTGCCATCGCCGACTCCTGATACAGTGCCATCTCCGACTCCTGATACAGTGCCATCACGGGCTCCTGATACAGTGCCATCACTGGCTCCTGATACAGTGCCATCACTTTCTCCTGATACAGTGCCATCACTGGCTCCTGATACAGTGCAATCACTTTCTCCTGATACAGTGCCATCACCGACTCCTGATACAGTGCCATCACTGGCTCCTGATACAGTGCCATCACTGGCTCCTGATACAGTGCCATCACTTTCTCCTGATACAGTGCCATCACTGGCTCCTGATACAGTGCAATCACTTTCTCCTGATACAGTGCCATCACTTTCTCCTGATACAGTGCCATCACTGGCTCCTGATACAGTGCCATCACTTTCTCCTGATACAGTGCCATCAGTGGCTCCTGATACAGTGCCATCACTTTCTCCTGACACAGTGCCATCACTGACTCCTGATAAGGTGCCATCACGGACTCCTGATACAGTGCCATCACTGACTCCTGATACAGTGCCATCACGGACTCCTGATACAGTGCCATCACCGGCTCCTGATACAGTGCCATCACCGGCTCCTGATACAGTGCCATCACCGGCACCTGATACAGTGCCATCACCAGCTCCTAATACAGTGCCATCACTGACTCCTGATACAGTGCCATCATTGACTCCTGATACAGTGCCATCACTGACTCCTGATACGGTGCCATCACTGACTCCTGATACAGTGCCATCACCTGCTCCTGATACAGTGCCATCACTGACTCCTGATACAGTGCCATCACTGACTCCTGATACAGTGCCATCACTGACTCCTGATACAGTGCCATCACTGACTCCTGATACAGTGCCATCACTTGCTCCTGATACAGTGCCATCACCTGCTCCTGATACATTACCATCACTGACTCCTGATACATTGCCATCACTGACTCCTGATACAGTGCCATCACTGACTCCTCATGCAGTGCCATCACCTGCTCCTTTTACAGTGCCATAACTGACTCCTGATACAGTGCCATCACTGACTCCTGATACAGTGCCATCACCGACTCCTGATACAGTGCCATCACTGACTCCTGATACAGTGCCATCACTGACTGCTGATACAGTGCCATTACCGACTCCTGATACAGTGCCATCACTGACTCCTGATACAGTGCCATCGCCGGCTCCTGATACAGTGCCATCGCCGGCTCCTGATACTGTGCCATCACTGACTCCTGATACAGTGCCATCACTGACTCCAGATACAGTGCCATCACTGACTCCTGATACAGTGCCATCACTGACTCCTGATACAGTGCCATCGCCGGCTCCTGATACAGTGCCATCACCGGCTCCTGATACAGTGCCATCACTGGCTCCTGATACAGTGCCATCACTTTCTCCCGATACAGTGCCATCACTGGCTCCTGATACAGTGCCAATACAGACTCCTAATACAGTGACACCACTGACTCCTGATACAGTGCCAATACTGACTCCTGATACAGTGCCATCACTGACTCCTGATACAGTGCCATCGCCGGCTCCTGATACAGTGCCATCACCTGCTCCTGATACATTACCATCACTGACTCCTGATACATTGCCATCACTGACTCCTGATACAGTGCCATCACTGACTCCTCATGCAGTGCCATCACCTGCTCCTTTTACAGTGCCATAACTGACTCCTGATACAGTGCCATCACTGACTCCTGATACAGTGCCATCACGGACTCCTGATACAGTGCCATCACCGGCTCCTGATACAGTGCCATCACCGGCTCCTGATACAGTGCCATCACTGGCTCCTGATACAGTGCCATCACTTTCTCCCGATACAGTGCCATCACTGGCTCCTGATACAGTGCCAATACAGACTCCTAATACAGTGACACCACTGACTCCTGATACAGTGCCAATACTGACTCCTGATACAGTGCCATCACTGACTCCTGATACAGTGCCATCACTGGCTCCTGATACAGTGCCAATACTGACTCCTGATACAGTGCCATCACTGGCTCCTGATAAAGTGCCAATACTGACTCCTGATACAGTGCCATCACTGGCTCCTGATACGGTGCAAATACTGACTCCTGATACAGTGCCATCACTGACTCCTGATACAGTGCCATCACCGGCTCCTGATACAGTGCCATCACTGACTCCTGATACAGTGCCATCACTGACTCCTGATATAGTGCCATCACTGACTCCTGATACAGTGCCATCACCGGCTCCTGATACAGTGCCATCGCCGGCTTCTGATACAGTGCCATCACTGAATCCTGATACAGTGCCATCACCGACTCCTGATACAGTGCCATCACTGACTCCTGATACAGTGCCATCACTGGCTCCTGATACAGTGCCATCACCGGCTCCTGATACAGTGCCATCACCGGCTCCTGATACAGTGCCATCACTGACTTCTGATACAGTGCCATCGCCGGCTCCTGATACAGTGCCATCACCGGCTCCTGATACAGTGCCATCACTGGCTCCTGATACAGTGCCATCACTGACTCCTGATACAGTGCCATCACTGACTCCTGATACAGTGCCATCACCGGCTCCTGATACAGTGCCATCACTGGCTCCTGATACAGTGCCATCACTGACTCCTGATACAGTGCCAACACTGACTCCTGATGCAGTGCCAATACAGACTCCTGATACAGTGCCATCACTGACTCCTGATACAGTGCCAATACTGACTCCTGATACAGTGCCATCACTGACTCCTGATACAGTGCCATCACCGGCTCCTGATACAGTGCCATCACTGACTCCTGATACAGTGCCATCGCCGGCTCCTGATACAGTGCCATCACCGGCTCCTGATACAGTGCCATCACTGACTCCTGATACAGTGCCATCACCGACTCGTGATACAGTGCCATCACTGACTCCTGATACAGTGCCATCACTTGCTCCTGATACCGTGCAATCACTTTCTCCTGATACAGTGCCATCACTTTCTCCTGATACAGTGCCATCACCGGCTCCTGATACAGTGCCATCACTTTCTCCTGATACAGTGCCATCAGTGGCTCCTGATACAGTGCCATCACTTTCTCCTGATACAGTGCCATCACTGACTCCTGATAAAGTGCCATCACGGACTACTGATACAGTGCCATCACTGACTCCTGATACAGTGCCATCACGGACTCCTGATACAGTGCCATCACCGGCTCCTGATACAGTGCCATCACCGGCTCCTGATACAGTGCCATCACCGGCACCTGATACAGTGCCATCACCAGCTCCTAATACAGTGCCATCACTGACTCCTGATACAGTGCCATCACTGACTCCTGATACAGTGCCATCACTGACTCCTGATACAGTGCCATCACTGACTCCTGATACAGTGCCATCGCCGGCTCCTGATACAGTGCCATCGCCAGCTCCTGATACAGTGCCATCGCCGGCTCCTGATACAGTGCCATCGCCGACTCCTGATACAGTGCCATCACCGACTCCTGATACAGTGCCATCACTGGCTCCTGATACAGTGCCATCACTTTCTCCTGATACAGTGCCATCACTGGCTCCTGATACAGTGCAATCACTTTCTCGTGATACAGTGCCATCACTTTCTCCTGATACAGTGCCATCACTGGCTCCTGATACAGTGCCATCACTTTCTCCTGATACAGTGCCATCAGTGGCTCCTGATACAGTGCCATCAATTTCTCCTGATACAGTGCCATCACTGACTCCTGATAAAGTGCCATCACGGACTCCTGATACAGTGCCATCACTGACTCCTGATACAGTGCCATCACGGACTCCTGATACAGTGCCATCACCGGCTCCTGATACAGTGCCATCACCGGCTCCTGATACAGTGCCATCACCGGCACCTGATACAGTGCCATCACCAGCTCCTAATACAGTGCCATCACTGACTCCTGATACAGTGCCATCACTGACTCCTGATACAGTGCCATCACTGACTCCTGATACAGTGCCATCACTGACTCCTGATACAGTGCCATCACTTGCTCCTGATACAGTGCCATCACCTGCTCCTGATACATTACCATCACTGACTCCTGATACATTGCCATCACTGACTCCTGATACAGTGCCATCACTGACTGCTGATGCAGTGCCATCACCTGCTCCTTTTACAGTGCCATAACTGACTCCTGATACAGTGCCATCACTGACTCCTGATACAGTGCCATCACCGACTCCTGATACAGTGCCATCACCGACTCCTGATACAGTGCCATCGCCGGCTCCTGATACAGTGCCATCACTGACTCCTGATACAGTGCCATCACCGACTCCTGATACAGTGCCATCACTGACTCCTGATACAGTGCCATCACTGACTGCTGATACAGTGCCATCACCGACTCCTGATACAGTGCCATCACTGACTCCTGATACAGTGCCATCGCCGGCTCCAGATACAGTGCCATCGCCGGCTCCTGATACAGTGCCATCGCCGACTCCTGATACAGTGCCATCACCGACTCCTGATACAGTGCCATCACCGGCTCCTGATACAGTGCCATCACTGGCTCCTGATACAGTGCCATCACTTTCTCCCGATACAGTGCCATCACTGGCTCCTGATACAGTCCTGATACAGTGCCAATACAGACTCCTAATACAGTGACACCACTGACTCCTGATACAGTGCCAATACTGACTCCTGATACAGTGCCATCACTGACTCCTGATACAGTGCCATCACTGGCTCCTGATACAGTGCCAATACTGACTCCTGATACAGTGCCATCACTGGCTCCTGATAAAGTGCCAATACTGACTCCTGATACAGTGCCATCACTGGCTCCTGATACAGTGCAAATACTGACACCTGATACAGTGCCATCACTGACTCCTGATACAGTGCCATCACCGGCTCCTGATACAGTGCCATCACTGACTCCTGATACAGTGCCATCACTGACTCCTGATACAGTGCCATCACTGACTCCTGATACAGTGCCATCACTGGCTCCTGATACAGTGCCATCACCGGCTCCTGATACAGTGCCATCGCCGGCTTCTGATACAGTGCCATCACTGAATCCTGATACAGTTCCATCACCGACTCCTGATACAGTGCCATCACTGACTCCTGATACAGTGCCATCACTGGCTCCTGATACAGTGCCATCGCCGGCTCCTGATACAGTGCCATCGACGGCTCCTGATACAGTGCCATCACTGACTCCTGATACAGTGCCATCACTGACTCCTGATACAGTTCCATCACTGGCTCCTGATACAGTGCCATCGCCGGCTCCTGATACAGTGCCATCACCGGCTCCTGATACTGTGCCATCACTGACTCCTGATACAGTGCCATCACTGACTCCTGATACAGTGCCATCACTGACTCCTGATACAGTGCCATCACTGACTCCTGATACAGTGCCATCGCCGGCTCCTGATACAGTGCCATCGCCGGCTCCTGATACATTGCCATCGCCGACTCCTGATACAGTGCCATCTCCGACTCCTGATACAGTGCCATCACCGGCTCCTGATACAGTGCCATCACTGGCTCCTGATACAGTGCCATCACTTTCTCCCGATACAGTGCCATCACTGGCTCCTGATACAGTCCTGATACAGTGCCAATACAGACTCCAAATACAGTGACACCACTGACTCCTGATACAGTGCCAATACTGACTGCTGATACAGTGCCATCACTGAATCCTGATACAGTGCCATCACTGGCTCCTGATACAGTGCCAATACTGACTCCTGATACAGTGCCATCACTGGCTCCTGATAAATTGCCAATACTGACTCCTGATACAGTGCCATCACTGGCTCCTGATACAGTGCCAATACTGACTCCTGATACAGTGCCATCACTGACTCCTGATACAGTGCCATCACCGGCTCCTGATACAGTGCCATCACTGACTCCTGATACAGTGCCATCACTGACTCCTGATATAGTGCCATCACTGACTCCTGATACAGTGCCATCACTGGCTCCTGATACAGTGCGATCACCGGCTCCTGATACAGTGCCATCGCCTGCTTCTGATACAGTGCCATCACTGACACCTGATACAGTGCCATCACTGACTCCTGATCAAGTGCCATCACTGACTCCTGATACAGTGCCATCACTGACTCCTGATACAGTGCCATCACCGACTCCTGATGCAGTGCCATCACCGACTCCTGATGCAGTGCCATCGCCGACTCCTGATACAGTGCCATCGCCGGCTCCTGATACAGTGCCATCGCCGACTCCTGATACAGTGCCATCGCCGACTCCTGATACAGTGCCATCACTGACTCCTGATACAGTGCCATCACTGACTCCTGATACAGTGCCATCACTGGCTCCTGATACAGTGCAATCACTGGCTCCTGATACAGTGCCATCGCCGGCTCCTGATACAGTGCCATCACTGACTGCTGATACAGTGCCATCACTGACTCCTGATACAGTGCCATCACTGGCTCCTGATACAGTGCAATCACTTTCTCCTGATACAGTGCCATCACTTTCTCCTGATACAGTGCCATCACTGGCTCCTGATACAGTGCCATCACTTTCTCCTGATACAGTGCCATCAGTGGCTCCTGATACAGTGCCATCACTTTCTCCTGATACAATGCCATCACTGACTCCTGATAAAGTGCCATCACGGACTCCTGATACAGTGCCATCACTGACTCCTGATACAGTGCCATCACGGACTCCTGATACAGTGCCATCACCGGCTCCTGATACAGTGCCATCACCGGCTCCTGATACAGTGCCATCACCGGCACCTGATACAGTGCCATCACCAGCTCCTAATACAGTGCCATCACTGACTCCTGATACAGTGCCATCATTGACTCCTGATACAGTGCCATCACTGACTCCTGATACGGTGCCATCACTGACTCCTGATACAGTGCCATCACCTGCTCCTGATACAGTGCCATCACTGACTCCTGATACAGTGCCATCACTGACTCCTGATACAGTGCCATCACTGACTCCTGATACAGTGCCATCACTGACTCCTGATACAGTGCCATCACTTGCTCCTGATACAGTGCCATCACCTGCTCCTGATACATTACCATCACTGACTCCTGATACATTGCCATCACTGACTCCTGATACAGTGCCATCACTGACTCCTGATGCAGTGCCATCACCTGCTCCTTTTACAGTGCCATAACTGACTCCTGATACAGTGCCATCACTGACTCCTGATACAGTGCCATCACCGACTCCTGATACAGTGCCATCACCGACTCCTGATACAGTGCCATCGCCGGCTCCTGATACAGTGCCATCACTGACTCCTGATACAGTGCCATCACCGACTCCTGATACAGTGCCATCACTGACTCCTGATACAGTGCCATCACTGACTGCTGATACAGTGCCATCACCGACTCCTGATAAAGTGCCATCACTGACTCCTGACACAGTGCCATCGCCGGCTCCTGATACAGTGCCATCGCCGTCTCCTGATACTGTGCCATCACTGACTCCTGATACAATGCCATCACTGACTCCAGATACAGTGCCATCACTGACTCCTGATACAGTGCCATCACTTTCTCCCGATACAGTGCCATCACTGGCTCCTGATACAGTCCTGATACAGTGCCAATACATATTCCTAATACAGTGACACCACTGACTCCTGATATAGTGCCATCACTGACTCCTGATACAGTGCCATCACTGGCTCCTGATACAGTGCCATCACCGGCTCCTGATACAGTGCCATCGCCGGCTTCTGATACAGTGCCATCACTGAATCCTGATACAGTGCCATCACCGACTCCTGATACAGTGCCATCACTGACTCCTGATACAGTGCCATCACTGGCTCCTGATACAGTGCCATCACCGGCTCCTGATACAGTGCCATCACCGGCTCCTGATACAGTGCCATCACTGACTTCTGATACAGTGCCATCGCCGGCTCCTGATACAGTGCCATCACCGGCTCCTGATACAGTGCCATCACTGGCTCCTGATACAGTGCCATCACTGACTCCTGATACAGTGCCATCACTGACTCCTGATACAGTGCCATCACCGGCTCCTGATACAGTGCCATCACTGGCTCCTGATACAGTGCCATCACTGACTCCTGATACAGTGCCAACACTGACTCCTGATACAGTGCCAATACAGACTCCTGATACAGTGCCATCACTGACTCCTGATACAGTGCCAATACTGACGCCTGATACAGTGCCATCACTGACTCCTGATACAGTGCCATCACCGGCTCCTGATACAGTGCCATCACGGACTCCTGATACAGTGCCATCGCCGGCTCCTGATACAGTGCCAACACCGGCTCCTGATACAGTGCCATCACTGACTCCTGATACAGTGCCATCACCGACTCGTGATACAGTGCCATCACTGACTCCTGATACAGTGCCATCACTGGCTCCTGATACCGTGCAATCACTTTCTCCTGATACAGTGCCATCACTTTCTCCTGATACAGTGCCATCACTGGCTCCTGATAGTGTGCCATCACTTTCTCCTGATACTGTGCCATCAGTGGCTCCTGATACAGTGCCATCAATTTCTCCTGATACAGTGCCATCACTGACTCCTGATAAAGTGCCATCACGGACTACTGATACAGTGCCATCACTGACTCCTGATACAGTGCCATCACGGACTCCTGATACAGTGCCATCACCGGCTCCTGATACAGTGCCATCACCGGCTCCTGATACAGTGCCATCGCCGACTCCTGATACAGTGCCATCACTGACTCCTGATACAGTGCCATCACTGGCTCCTGATACAGTGCCATCACCGGCTCCTGATACAGTGCCATCACCGGCTCCTGATACAGTGCCATCACTGACTTCTGATACAGTGCCATCGCCGGCTCCTGATACAGTGCTATCACCGGCTCCTGATACAGTGCCATCACTGGCTCCTGATACAGTGCCATCACTGACTCCTGATACAGTGCCATCACTGACTCCTGATACAGTGCCATCACCGGCTCCTGATACAGTGCCATCACTGGCTCCTGATACAGTGCCATCACTGACTCCTGATACAGTGCCAACACTGACTCCTGATACAGTGCCAATACAGACTCCTGATACAGTGCCATCACTGACTCCTGATACAGTGCCAATACTGACGCCTGATACAGTGCCATCACTGACTCCTGATACAGTGCCATCACCGGCTCCTGATACAGTGCCATCACTGACTCCTGATACAGTGCCATCGCCGGCTCCTGATACAGTGCCAACACCGGCTCCTGATACAGTGCCATCACTGACTCCTGATACAGTGCCATCACCGACTCGTGATACAGTGCCATCACTGACTCCTGATACAGTGCCATCACTGGCTCCTGATACCGTGCAATCACTTTCTCCTGATACAGTGCCATCACTTTCTCCTGATACAGTGCCATCACTGGCTCCTGATACAGTGCCATCACTTTCTCCTGATACTGTGCCATCAGTGGCTCCTGATACAGTGCCATCACTTTCTCCTGATACAGTGCCATCACTGACTCCTGATAAAGTGCCATCACGGACTACTGATACAGTGCCATCACTGACTCCTGATACAGTGCCATCACGGACTCCTGATACAGTGCCATCACCGGCTCCTGATACAGTGCCATCACCGGCTCCTGATACAGTGCCATCACCGGCACCTGATACAGTGCCATCACCAGCTCCTAATACAGTGCCATCACTGACTCCTGATACAGTGCCATCACTGACTCCTGATACAGTGCCATCACTGACTCCTGATACAGTGCCATCACTGACTCCTGACACAGTGCCATCGCCGGCTCCTGATACAGTGCCATCGCCAGCTCCTGATACAGTGCCATCGCCGGCTCCTGATACAGTGCCATCGCCGACTCCTGATACAGTGCCATCACCGACTCCTGATACAGTGCCATCACTGGCTCCTGATACAGTGCCATCACTTTCTCCTGATACAGTGCCATCACTGGCTCCTGATACAGTGCAATCACTTTCTCCTGATACAGTGCCATCACTTTCTCCTGATACAGTGCCATCACTGGCTCCTGATACAGTGCCATCACTTTCTCCTGATACAGTGCCATCAGTGGCTCCTGATACAGTGCCATCACTTTCTCCTGATACAGTGCCATCACTGACTCCTGATAAAGTGCCATCACGGACTCCTGATACAGTGCCATCACTGACTCCTGATACAGTGCCATCACGGACTCCTGATACAGTGCCATCACCGGCTCCTGATACAGTGCCATCACCGGCTCCTGATACAGTGCCATCACCGGCACCTGATACAGTGCCATCACCAGCTCCTAATACAGTGCCATCACTGACTCCTGATACAGTGCCATCATTGACTCCTGATACAGTGCCATCACTGACTCCTGATACGGTGCCATCACTGACTCCTGATACAGTGCCATCACCTGCTCCTGATACAGTGCCATCACTGACTCCTGATACAGTGCCATCACTGACTCCTGATACAGTGCCATCACTGACTCCTGATACAGTGCCATCACTGACTCCTGATACAGTGCCATCACTTGCTCCTGATACAGTGCCATCACCTGCTCCTGATACATTACCATCACTGACTCCTGATACATTGCCATCACTGACTCCTGATACAGTGCCATCACTGACTCCTGATGCAGTGCCATCACCTGCTCCTTTTACAGTGCCATAACTGACTCCTGATACAGTGCCATCACTGACTCCTGATACAGTGCCATCACCGACGCCTGATACAGTGCCATCACCGACTCCTGATACAGTGCCATCGTCGTCTCCTGATACAGTGCCATCACTGACTCCTGATACAGTGCCATCACCGACTCCTGATACAGTGCCATCACTGACTCCTGATACAGTGCCATCACTGACTGCTGATACAGTGCCATCACCGACTCCTGATACAGTGCCATCACTGACTCCTGATACAGTGCCATCGCCGGCTCCAGATACAGTGCCATCGCCGGCTCCTGATACAGTGCCATCGCCGACTCCTGATACAGTGCCATCACCGACTCCTGATACAGTGCCATCACTGGCTCCTGATACAGTGCCATCACTTTCTCCTGATACAGTGCCATCACTGGCTCCTGATACAGTGCAATCACTTTCTCCTGATACAGTGCCATCACTTTCTCCTGATACAGTGCCATCACTGGCTCCTGATACAGTGCCATCACTTTCTCCTGATACAGTGCCATCAGTGGCTCCTGATACAGTGCCATCACTTTCTCCTGATACAGTGCCATCACTGACTCCTGATAAAGTGCCATCACGGACTCCTGATACAGTGCCATCACTGACTCCTGATACAGTGCCATCACGGACTCCTGATACAGTGCCATCACCGGCTCCTGATACAGTGCCATCACCGGCTCCTGATACAGTGCCATCACCGGCACCTGATACAGTGCCATCACCAGCTCCTAATACAGTGCCATCACTGACTCCTGATACAGTGCCATCATTGACTCCTGATACAGTGCCATCACTGACTCCTGATACGGTGCCATCACTGACTCCTGATACAGTGCCATCACCTGCTCCTGATACAGTGCCATCACTGACTCCTGATACAGTGCCATCACTGACTCCTGATACAGTGCCATCACTGACTCCTGATACAGTGCCATCACTGACTCCTGATACAGTGCCATCACTTGCTCCTGATACAGTGCCATCACCTGCTCCTGATACATTACCATCACTGACTCCTGATACATTGCCATCACTGACTCCTGATACATTGCCATCACTGACTCCTGATGCAGTGCCATCACCTGCTCCTTTTACAGTGCCATAACTGACTCCTGATACAGTGCCATCACTGACTCCTGATACAGTGCCATCACCGACGCCTGATACAGTGCCATCACCGACTCCTGATACAGTGCCATCGTCGTCTCCTGATACAGTGCCATCACTGACTCCTGATACAGTGCCATCACCGACTCCTGATACAGTGCCATCACTGACTCCTGATACAGTGCCATCACTGACTGCTGATACAGTGCCATCACCGACTCCTGATACAGTGCCATCACTGACTCCTGATACAGTGCCATCGCCGGCTCCAGATACAGTGCCATCGCCGGCTCCTGATACAGTGCCATCGCCGACTCCTGATACAGTGCCATCACCGACTCCTGATACAGTGCCATCACCGGCTCCTGATACAGTGCCATCACTGGCTCCTGATACAGTGCCATCACTTTCTCCCGATACAGTTCCATCACTGGCTCCTGATACAGTCCTGATACAGTGCCTATACAGACTCCTAATACAGTGACACCACTGACTCCTGATACAGTGCCAATACTGACTCCTGATACAGTGCCATCACTGACTCCTGATACAGTGCCATCACTGGCTCCTGATACAGTGCCAATACTGACTCCTGATACAGTGCCATCACTGGCTCCTGATAAAGTGCCAATACTGACTCCTGATACAGTGCCATCACTGGCTCCTGATACAGTGCAAATACTGACTCCTGATACAGTGCCATCACTGACTCCTGATACAGTGCCATCACCGGCTCCTGATACAGTGCCATCACTGACTCCTGATACAGTGCCATCACTGACTCCTGATACAGTGCCATCACTGACTCCTGATACAGTGCCATCACTGGCTCCTGATACAGTGCCATCACCGGCTCCTGATACAGTGCCATCGCCGGCTTCTGATACAGTGCCATCACTGAATCCTGATACAGTGCCATCACCGACTCCTGATACAGTGCCATCACTGACTCCTGATACAGTGCCATCACTGGCTCCTGATACAGTGCCATCACCGGCTCCTGATACAGTGCCATCACCGGCTCCTGATACAGTGCCATCACTGACTTCTGATACAGTGCCATCGCCGGCTCCTGATACAGTGCCATCACCGGCTCCTGATACAGTGCCATCACTGGCTCCTGATACAGTGCCATCACTGACTCCTGATATAGTGCCATCACCGGCTCCTGATACAGTGCCATCACCGGCTCCTGATACAGTGCCATCACTGACTCCTGATACAGTGCCAACACTGACTCCTGATACAGTGCCAATACAGACTCCTGATACAGTGCCATCACTGACTCCTGATACAATGCCAATACTGACTCCTGATACAGTGCCAGCACTGACTCCTGATACAGTGCCATCACCGGCTCCTCATACAGTGCCATCACTGACTCCTGATACAGTGCCATCACTGACTCCTGATACAGTGCCATCACTGATTCCTGATAC
The DNA here is from genome assembly GCF_035084215.1 of Heptranchias perlo. Taxonomy (NCBI): domain Eukaryota; kingdom Metazoa; phylum Chordata; class Chondrichthyes; order Hexanchiformes; family Hexanchidae; genus Heptranchias; species Heptranchias perlo. Next base: position 4,305,845 of record NC_090350.1, on the reverse strand, counting down.
AGTGCCATCACTGGCTCCTGATACAGTGCCATCACCGGCTCCTGATACAGTGCCATCGCCGGCTTCTGATACAGTGCAATCACTGAATCCTGATACAGTGCCATCACCGACTCCTGATACAGTGCCATCACTGACTCCTGATACAGTGCCATCACTGGCTCCTGATACAGTGCCATCACCGGCTCCTGATACAGTGCCATCACCGGCTCCTGATACAGTGCCATCGCCGGCTCCTGATACAGTGCCATCACCGGCTCCTGATACTGTGCCATTACTGACTCCTGATACAGTGCCATCACTGACTCCTGATACAGTGCCATCTCTGACTCCTGATACAGTGCCATCACTGACTCCTGATACAGTGCCATCGCCGGCTCCTGATACAGTGCCATCGCCGGCTCCTGATACATTGCCATCGCCGACTCCTGATACAGTGCCATCTCCGACTCCTGATACAGTGCCATCACTGGCTCCTGATACAGTGCCATCACTTTCTCCCGATACAGTGCCATCACTGGCTCCTGATACAGTCCTGATACAGTGCCAATACAGACTCCAAATACAGTGACACCACTGACTCCTGATACAGTGCCAATACTGACTGCTGATACAGTGCCATCACTGAATCCTGATACAGTGCCATCACTGGCTCCTGATACAGTGCCAATTCTGACTCCTGATACAGTGCCATCACTGGCTCCTGATAAAGTGCCAATACTGACTCCTGATACAGTGCCATCACTGGCTCCTGATACAGTGCCAATACTGACTCCTGATACAGTGCCATCACTGACTCCTGATACAGTGCCATCACCGGCTCCTGATACAGTGCCATCACCGGCTCCTGATACAGTGCCATCACCGGCTCCTGATACAGTGCCATCGCCGGCTTCTGATACAGTGCCATCACTGAATCCTGATACAGTGCCATCACCGACTCCTGATACAGTGCCATCACTGACTCCTGATACAGTGCCATCACTGGCTCCTGATACAGTGCCATCACCGGCTCCTGATACAGTGCCATCACCGGCTCCTGATACAGTGCCATCACTGACTTCTGATACAGTGCCATCGCCGGCTCCTGATACAGTGCCATCAACGGCTCCTGATACAGTGCCATCACTGGCTCCTGATACAGTGCCATCACTGACTCCTGATACAGTGCCATCACCGGCTCCTGATACAGTGCCATCACCGGCTCCTGATACAGTGCCATCACTGACTCCTGATACAGTGCCAACACTGACTCCTGATACAGTGCCAATACAGACTCCTGATACAGTGCCATCACTGACTCCTGATACAGTGCCAATACTGACTCCTGATACAGTGCCAGCACTGACTCCTGATACAGTGCCATCACCGGCTCCTCATACAGTGCCATCACTGACTCCTGATACAGTGCCATCACTGACTCCTGATACAGTGCCATCACTGACTCCTGATACAGTGCCATCACTGGCTCCTGATACAGTGCCATCACCGGCTCCTGATACAGTGCCATCGCCGGCTTCTGATACAGTGCCATCACTGAATCCTGATACAGTGCCATCACCGACTCCTGATACAGTGCCATCACTGACTCCTGATACAGTGCCATCACTGGCTCCTGATACAGTGCCATCACCGGCTCCTGATACAGTGCCATCACCGGCTCCTGATACAGTGCCATCGCCGGCTCCTGATACAGTGCCATCACCGGCTCCTGATACTGTGCCATTACTGACTCCTGATACAGTGCCATCACTGACTCCTGATACAGTGCCATCTCTGACTCCTGATACAGTGCCATCACTGACTCCTGATACAGTGCCATCGCCGGCTCCTGATACAGTGCCATCGCCGGCTCCTGATACATTGCCATCGCCGACTCCTGATACAGTGCCATCTCCGACTCCTGATACAGTGCCATCACTGGCTCCTGATACAGTGCCATCACTTTCTCCCGATACAGTGCCATCACTGGCTCCTGATACAGTCCTGATACAGTGCCAATACAGACTCCAAATACAGTGACACCACTGACTCCTGATACAGTGCCAATACTGACTGCTGATACAGTGCCATCACTGGCTCCTGATACAGTGCCATCACCGGCTCCTGATACAGTGCCATCACTGACTCCTGATACAGTGCCAACACTGACTCCTGATACAGTGCCAATACAGACTCCTGATACAGTGCCATCACTGACTCCTGATACAATGCCAATACTGACTCCTGATACAGTGCCAGCACTGACTCCTGATACAGTGCCATCACCGGCTCCTCATACATTGCCATCACTGACTCCTGATACAGTGCCATCACTGACTCCTGATACAGTGCCATCACTGACTCCTGATACAGTGCCATCACTGGCTCCTGATACAGTGCCATCACCGGCTCCTGATACAGTGCCATCGCCGGCTTCTGATACAGTGCCATCACTGAATCCTGATACAGTGCCATCACCGACTCCTGATACAGTGCCATCACTGACTCCTGATACAGTGCCATCACTGGCTCCTGATACAGTGCCATCACCGGCTCCTGATACAGTGCCATCACCGGCTCCTGATACAGTGCCATCGCCGGCTCCTGATACAGTGCCATCACCGGCTCCTGATACTGTGCCATTACTGACTCCTGATACAGTGCCATCACTGACTCCTGATACAGTGCCATCTCTGACTCCTGATACAGTGCCATCACTGACTCCTGATACAGTGCCATCGCCGGCTCCTGATACAGTGCCATCGCCGGCTCCTGATACATTGCCATCGCCGACTCCTGATACAGTGCCATCTCCGACTCCTGATACAGTGCCATCACTGGCTCCTGATACAGTGCCATCACTTTCTCCCGATACAGTGCCATCACTGGCTCCTGATACAGTCCTGATACAGTGCCAATACAGACTCCAAATACAGTGACACCACTGACTCCTGATACAGTGCCAATACTGACTGCTGATACAGTGCCATCACTGAATCCTGATACAGTGCCATCACTGGCTCCTGATACAGTGCCAATTCTGACTCCTGATACAGTGCCATCACTGGCTCCTGATAAAGTGCCAATACTGACTCCTGATACAGTGCCATCACTGGCTCCTGATACAGTGCCAATACTGACTCCTGATACAGTGCCATCACTGACTCCTGATACAGTGCCATCACCGGCTCCTGATACAGTGCCATCACTGGCTCCTGATACAGTGCCATCACCGGCTCCTGATACAGTGCCATCGCCGGCTTCTGATACAGTGCCATCACTGAATCCTGATACAGTGCCATCACCGGCTCCTGATACAGTGCCATCACCGGCTCCTGATACAGTGCCATCACTGACTTCTGATACAGTGCCATCGCCGGCTCCTGATACAGTGCCATCACCGGCTCCTGATACAGTGCCATCACTGGCTCCTGATACAGTGCCATCACTGACTCCTGATACAGTGCCATCACCGGCTCCTGATACAGTGCCATCACCGGCTCCTGATACAGTGCCATCACTGACTCCTGATACAGTGCCAACACTGACTCCTGATACAGTGCCAATACAGACTCCTGATACAGTGCCATCACTGACTCCTGATACAGTGCCAATACTGACTCCTGATACAGTGCCAGCACTGACTCCTGATACAGTGCCATCACCGGCTCCTCATACAGTGCCATCACTGACTCCTGATACATTGCCATCACTGACTCCTGATACAGTGCCATCACTGACTCCTGATACAGTGCCATCACTGGCTCCTGATACAGTGCCATCACCGGCTCCTGATACAGTGCCATCACCGGCTCCTGATACAGTGCCATCACTGACTTCTGATACAGTGCCATCGCCGGCTCCTGATACAGTGCCATCACCGGCTCCTGATACAGTGCCATCACTGGCTCCTGATACAGTGCCATCACTGACTCCTGATACAGTGCCATCACCGGCTCCTGATACAGTGCCATCACCGGCTCCTGATACAGTGCCATCACTGACTCCTGATACAGTGCCAACACTGACTCCTGATACAGTGCCAATACAGACTCCTGATACAGTGCCATCACTGACTCCTGATACAGTGCCAATACTGACTCCTGATACAGTGCCAGCACTGACTCCTGATACAGTGCCATCACCGGCTCCTCATACAGTGCCATCACTGACTCCTGATACATTGCCATCACTGACTCCTGATACAGTGCCATCACTGACTCCTGATACAGTGCCATCACTGGCTCCTGATACAGTGCCATCACCGGCTCCTGATACAGTGCCATCGCCGGCTTCTGATACAGTGCCATCACTGAATCCTGATACAGTGCCATCACCGACTCCTGATACAGTGCCATCACTGACTCCTGATACAGTGCCATCACTGGCTCCTGATACAGTGCCATCACCGGCTCCTGATACAGTGCCATCACCGGCTCCTGATACAGTGCCATCGCCGGCTCCTGATACAGTGCCATCACCGGCTCCTGATACTGTGCCATTACTGACTCCTGATACAGTGCCATCACTGACTCCTGATACAGTGCCATCTCTGACTCCTGATACAGTGCCATCACTGACTCCTGATACAGTGCCATCGCCGGCTCCTGATACAGTGCCATCGCCGGCTCCTGATACATTGCCATCGCCGACTCCTGATACAGTGCCATCTCCGACTCCTGATACAGTGCCATCACTGGCTCCTGATACAGTGCCATCAATTTCTCCCGATACAGTGCCATCACTGGCTCCTGATACAGTCCTGATACAGTGCCAATACAGACTCCAAATACAGTGACACCACTGACTCCTGATACAGTGCCAATACTGACTGCTGATACAGTGCCATCACTGAATCCTGATACAGTGCCATCACTGGCTCCTGATACAGTGCCAATTCTGACTCCTGATACAGTGCCATCACTGGCTCCTGATAAAGTGCCAATACTGACTCCTGATACAGTGCCATCACTGGCTCCTGATACAGTGCCAATACTGACTCCTGATACAGTGCCATCACTGACTCCTGATACAGTGCCATCACCGGCTCCTGATACAGTGCCATCACTGACTCCTGATACAGTGCCATCACTGACTCCTGATATAGTGCCATCACTGACTCCTGATACAGTGCCATCACTGGCTCCTGATACAGTGCGATCACCGGCTCCTGATACAGTGCCATCGCCTGCTTCTGATACAGTGCCATCACTGACACCTGATACAGTGCCATCACTGACTCCTGATCAAGTGCCATCACTGACTCCTGATACAGTGCCATCACTGACTCCTGATACAGTGCCATCACCGACTCCTGATGCAGTGCCATCACCGACTCCTGATGCAGTGCCATCGCCGACTCCTGATACAGTGCCATCGCCGGCTCCTGATACAGTGCCATCGCCGACTCCTGATACAGTGCCATCGCCGACTCCTGATACAGTGCCATCACCGACTCCTGATACAGTGCCATCACTGGCTCCTGATACAGTGCCATCACTTTCTCCTGATACAGTGCCATCACTGGCTCCTGATACAGTGCAATCACTTTCTCCTGATACAGTGCCATCACTTTCTCCTGATACAGTGCCATCACTGGCTCCTGATACAGTGCCATCACTTTCTCCTGATACAGTGCCATCAGTGGCTCCTGATACAGTGCCATCACTTTCTCCTGATACAGTGCCATCACTGACTCCTGATAAAGTGCCATCACGGACTCCTGATACAGTGCCATCACTGACTCCTGATACAGTGCCATCACGGACTCATGATACAGTGCCATCACCGGCTCCTGATACAGTGCCATCACCGGCTCCTGATACAGTGCCATCACCGGCACCTGATACAGTGCCATCACCAGCTCCTAATACAGTGCCATCACTGACTCCTGATATAGTGCCATCATTGACTCCTGATACAGTGCCATCACTGACTCCTGATACGGTGCCATCACTGACTCCTGATACAGTGCCATCACCTGCTCCTGATACAGTGCCATCACTGACTCCTGATACAGTGCCATCACTGACTCCTGATACAGTGCCATCACTGACTCCTGATACAGTGCCATCACTGACTCCTGATACAGTGCCATCACTTGCTCCTGATACAGTGCCATCACCTGCTCCTGATACATTACCATCACTGACTCCTGATACATTGCCATCACTGACTCCTGATACAGTGCCATCACTGACTCCTGATGCAGTGCCATCACCTGCTCCTTTTACAGTGCCATAACTGACTCCTGATACAGTGCCATCACTGACTCCTGATACAGTGCCATCACCGACTCCTGATACAGTGCCATCACCGACTCCTGATACAGTGCCATCGCCGGCTCCTGATACAGTGCCATCACTGACTCCTGATACAGTGCCATCACCGACTCCTGATACAGTGCCATCACTGACTCCTGATACAGTGCCATCACTGACTGCTGATACAGTGCCATCACCGACTCCTGATAAAGTGCCATCACTGACTCCTGACACAGTGCCATCGCCGGCTCCTGATACAGTGCCATCGCCGGCTCCTGATAATGTGCCATCACTGACTCCTGATACAATGCCATCACTGACTCCAGATACAGTGCCATCACTGACTCCTGATACAGTGCCATCACTGACTCCTGATACAGTGCCATCGCCGGCTCCTGATACAGTGCCATCGCCGGCTCCTGATACAGTGCCATCGCCGGCTCCTGATACAGTGCCATCACCGACTCCTGATACAGTGCCATCACCGGCTCCTGATACAGTGCCATCACTGGCTCCTGATACAGTGCCATCACTTTCTCCCGATACAGTGCCATCACTGGCTCCTGATACAGTCCTGATACAGTGCCAATACATACTCCTAATACAGTGACACCACTGACTCCTGATACAGTGCCAATACTGACTCCTGATACAGTGCCATCACTGACTCCTGATACAGTGCCATCACTGGCTCCTGATACAGTGCCAATACTGACTCCTGATACAGTGCCATCACTGGCTCCTGATAAAGTGCCAATACTGACTCCTGATACAGTGCCATCAATGGCTCCTAATACAGTGCAAATACTGACTCCTGATACAGTGCCATCACTGACTCCTGATACAGTGCCATCACCGGCTCCTGATACAGTGCCATCACTGACTCCTGATACAGTGCCATCACTGGCTCCTGATACAGTGCCATCACCGGCTCCTGATACAGTGCCATCGCCGGCTTCTGATACAGTGCCATCACTGAATCCTGATACAGTGCCATCACCGACTCCTGATACAGTGCCATCACTGACTCCTGATACAGTGCCATCACTGGCTCCTGATACAGTGCCATCACCGGCTCCTGATACAGTGCCATCACCGGCTCCTGATACAGTGCCATCACTGACTTCTGATACAGTGCCATCGCCGGCTCCTGATACAGTGCCATCACCGGCTCCTGATACAGTGCCATCACTGGCTCCTGATACAGTGCCATCACTGACTCCTGATACAGTGCCATCACTGACTCCTGATACAGTGCCATCACCGGCTCCTGATACAGTGCCATCACTGGCTCCTGATACAGTGCCATCACTGACTCCTGATACAGTGCCAACACTGACTCCTGATACAGTGCCAATACAGACTCCTGATACAGTGCCATCACTGACTCCTGATACAGTGCCAATACTGACTCCTGATACAGTGCCATCACTGACTCCTGATACAGTGCCATCACCGGCTCCTGATACAGTGCCATCACTGACTCCTGATACAGTGCCATCGCCGGCTCCTGATACAGTGCCAACACCGGCTCCTGATACAGTGCCATCACTGACTCCTGATACAGTGCCATCACCGACTCGTGATACAGTGCCATCACTGACTCCTGATACAGTGCCATCACTGGCTCCTGATACCGTGCAATCACTTTCTCCTGATACAGTGCCATCACTTTCTCCTGATACAGTGCCATCACTGGCTCCTGATACAGTGCCATCACTTTCTCCTGATACAGTGCCATCAGTGGCTCCTGATACAGTGCCATCACTTTCTCCTGATACAGTGCCATCACTGACTCCTGATAAAGTGCCATCACGGACTACTGATACAGTGCCATCACTGACTCCTGATACAGTGCCATCACGGACTCCTGATACAGTGCCATCACCGGCTCCTGATACAGTGCCATCACCGGCTCCTGATACAGTGCCATCACCGGCACCTGATACAGTGCCATCACCAGCTCCTAATACAGTGCCATCACTGACTCCTGATACAGTGCCATCACTGACTCCTGATACAGTGCCATCACTGACTCCTGATACAGTGCCATCACTGACTCCTGATACAGTGCCATCGCCGGCTCCTGATACAGTGCCATCGCCAGCTCCTGATACAGTGCCATCGCCGGCTCCTGATACAGTGCCATCGCCGACTCCTGATACAGTGCCATCACCGACTCCTGATACAGTGCCATCACTGGCTCCTGATACAGTGCCATCACTTTCTCCTGATACAGTGCCATCACTGGCTCCTGATACAGTGCAATCACTTTGTCCTGATACAGTGCCATCACTTTCTCCTGATACAGTGCCATCACTGGCTCCTGATACAGTGCCATCACTTTCTCCTGATACAGTGCCATCAGTGGCTCCTGATACAGTGCCATCACTTTCTCCTGATACAGTGCCATCACTGACTCCTGATAAAGTGCCATCACGGACTCCTGATACAGTGCCATCACTGACTCCTGATACAGTGCCATCACGGACTCCTGATACAGTGCCATCACCGGCTCCTGATACAGTGCCATCACCGGCTCCTGATACAGTGCCATCACCGGCACCTGATACAGTGCCATCACCAGCTCCTAATACAGTGCCATCACTGACTCCTGATACAGTGCCATCATTGACTCCTGATACAGTGCCATCACTGACTCCTGATACGGTGCCATCACTGACTCCTGATACAGTGCCATCACCTGCTCCTGATACAGTGCCATCACTGACTCCTGATACAGTGCCATCACTGACTCCTGATACAGTGCCATCACTGACTCCTGATACAGTGCCATCACTGACTCCTGATACAGTGCCATCACTTGCTCCTGATACAGTGCCATCACCTGCTCCTGATACATTACCATCACTGACTCCTGATACATTGCCATCACTGACTCCTGATACAGTGCCATCACTGACTCCTGATGCAGTGCCATCACCTGCTCCTTTTACAGTGCCATAACTGACTCCTGATACAGTGCCATCACTGACTCCTGATACAGTGCCATCACCGACGCCTGATACAGTGCCATCACCGACTCCTGATACAGTGCCATCGCCGGCTCCTGATACAGTGCCATCACTGACTCCTGATACAGTGCCATCACCGACTCCTGATACAGTGCCATCACTGACTCCTGATACAGTGCCATCACTGACTGCTGATACAGTGCCATCACCGACTCCTGATACAGTGCCATCACTGACTCCTGATACAGTGCCATCGCCGGCTCCAGATACAGTGCCATCGCCGGCTCCTGATACAGTGCCATCGCCGACTCCTGATACAGTGCCTTCACCGACTCCTGATACAGTGCCATCACCGGCTCCTGATACAGTGCCATCACTGGCTCCTGATACAGTGCCATCACTTTCTCCCGATACAGTGCCATCACTGGCTCCTGATACAGTCCTGATACAGTGCCAATACAGACTCCTAATACAGTGACACCACTGACTCCTGATACAGTGCCAATACTGACTCCTGATACAGTGCCATCACTGACTCCTGATACAGTGCCATCACTGGCTCCTGATACAGTGCCAATACTGACTCCTGATACAGTGCCATCACTGGCTCCTGATAAAGTGCCAATACTGACTCCTGATACAGTGCCATCACTGGCTCCTGATACAGTGCAAATACTGACTCCTGATACAGTGCCATCACTGACTCCTGATACAGTGCTATCACCGGCTCCTGATACAGTGCCATCACTGACTCCTGATACAGTGCCATCACTGACTCCTGATACAGTGCCATCACTGACTCCTGATACTGTGCCATCACTGGCTCCTGATACAGTGCCATCACCGGCTCCTGATACAGTGCCATCGCCGGCTTCTGATACAGTGCCATCACTGAATCCTGATACAGTGCCATCACCGACTCCTGATACAGTGCCATCATTGACTCCTGATACAGTGCCATCACTGGCTCCTGATACAGTGCCATCACCGGCTCCTGATACAGTGCCATCACCGGCTCCTGATACAGTGCCATCACTGACTTCTGATACAGTGCCATCGCCGGCTCCTGATACAGTGCCATCACCGGCTCCTGATACAGTGCCATCACTGGCTCCTGATACAGTGCCATCACTGACTCCTGATACAGTGCCATCACCGGCTCCTGATACAGTGCCATCACTGGCTCCTGATACAGTGCCATCACTGACTCCTGATACAGTGCCAACACTGACTCCTGATACAGTGCCAATACAGACTCCTGATACAGTGCCATCACTGACTCCTGATACAGTGCCAATACTGACTCCTGATACAGTGCCAGCACTGACTCCTGATACAGTGCCATCACCGGCTCCTGATACAGTGCCACCAATGACTCCTGATAGAGTGCCAACAGCGGTTCCTGATACAGTGCCATCACCGGCTCCTGATACAGTGCCATCACTGACTCCTGATACAGTGCCATCACCGACTCCTGATACACTGCCATCACTGACTCCTGATACAGTGCCATCACTGGCTCCTGATACAGTGCAATCACTTTCTCCTGATACAGTGCCATCACTTTCTCCTGATACAGTGCCATCACTGGCTCCTGATACAGTGCCATCACTTTCTCCTGATACAGTGCCATCAGTGGCTCCTGATACAGTGCCATCACTTTCTCCTGATACAGTGCCATCACTGACTCGTGATAAAGTGCCATCACGGATTACTGATACAGTGCCATCACTGACTCCTGATACAGTGCCATCACGGACTCCTGATACAGTGCCATCACCGGCTCCTGATACAGTGCCATCACCGGCTCCTGATACAGTGCCATCACCGGCACCTGATACAGTGCCATCACCAGCTCCTAATACAGTGCCATCACTGACTCCTGATACAGTGCCATCACTGACTCCTGATACAGTGCCATCACTGACTCTTGATACGGTGCCATCACTGACTCCTGATACAGTGCCATCACCTGCTCCTGATACAGTGCTATCACTGACTCCTGATACAGTGCCATCACTGACTCCTGATACAGTGCCATCACTGACTCCTGTTACAGTGCCATCACTGACTCCTGATACAGTGCCATCACTTGCTCCTGATACAGTGCCATCACCTGCTCCTGATACAGTACCATCACTGACTCCTGATACATTGCCATCACTGACTCCTGATACAGTGCCATCACTGACTCCTGATACAGTGCCATCACCTGCTCCTTTTACAGTGCCATCACTGACTCCTGATACAGTGCCATCACTGACTCCTGATACAGTGCCATCACCGACTCCTGATACAGTGCCATCGCCGGCTCCTGATACAGTGCCATCACTGACTCCTGATACAATGCCAACACCGACTCCTGATACAGTGCCATCACTGACTCCTGATACAGTGCCATCACTGACTGCTGATACAGTGCCATCACCGACTCCTGATACAGTGCCATCACTGACTCCTGATACAGTGCCATCGCCGGCTCCAGATACAGTGCCATCGCCGGCTCCTGATACAGTGCCATCGCCGACTCCTGATACAGTGCCATCACTGACACCTGATACAGTGCCATCCCTGACTCCTGATAAAGTGCCATCACTGACACCTGATACAGTGCCATCACTGACTCCTGATACAGTGCCATCCCTGACTCCTGATACAGTGCCATCACCGACTCCTGATGCAGTGCCATCACCGACTCCTGATGCAGTGCCATCGCCGGCTCCTGATACAGTGCCATCGACGGCTCCTGATACAGTGCCATCACTGACTCCTGATACAGTGCCATCACTGACTCCTGATACAGTTCCATCACTGGCTCCTGATACAGTGCCATCGCCGGCTCCTGATACAGTGCCATCGCCGGCTCCTGATACTGTGCCATCACTGACTCCTGATACAGTGCCATCACTGACTCCTGATACAGTGCCATCACTGACTCCTGATACAGTGCCATCACCGACTCCTGATACAGTGCCATCGCCGGCTCCTGATACAGTGCCATCGCCGGCTCCTGATACAGTGCCATCGCCGACTCCTGATACAGTGCCATCACCGACTCCTGATACAGTGCCATCACCGGCTCCTGATACAGTGCCATCCCTGGCTCCTGATACAGTGCCATCACTGGCTCCTGATACAGTCCTGATACAGTGCCAATACAGACTCCTAATACAGTGCCATCACTGACTCCTGATACAGTGCCAATACTGACTCCTGATACAGTGCCATCACTGACTCCTGATACAGTGCCATCACTGGCTCCTGATACAGTGCCAATACTGACTCCTGATACAGTGCCATCACTGGCTCCTGATAAAGTGCCAATACTGACTCCTGATACAGTGCCATCACTGGCTCCTGATACAGTGCCAATACTGACTCCTGATACAGTGCCATCACTGACTCCTGATACAGTGCCATCACCGGCTCCTGATACAGTGCCATCACTGACTCCTGATACAGTGCCATCACTGACTCCTGATATAGTGCCATCACTGACTCCTGATACAGTGCCATCACTGGCTCCTGATACAGTGCCATCACCGGCTCCTGATACAGTGCCATCGCCGGCTTCTGATACAGTGCCATCGCCGGCTCCTGATACAGTGCCATCACCGGCTCCTGATACAGTGCCATCACTGAATCCTGATACAGTGCCATCACCGACTCCTGATACAGTGCCATCACTGACTCCTGATACAGTGCCATCACTGACTCCTGATACAGTGCCATCACCGGCTCCTGATACAGTGCCATCACCGGCTCCTGATACAGTGCCATCACTGACTTCTGATACAGTGCCATCGCCGGCTCCTGATACAGTGGCATCACCGACTCCTGATACAGTGCCATCACCGACTCCTGATACAGTGCCATCACCGGCTCCTGATACAGTGCCATCCCTGGCTCCTGATACAGTGTCATCACTTTCTCCCGATACAGTGCCATCACTGGCTCCTGATACAGTCCTGATACAGTGCCAATACAGACTCCTAATACAGTGCCATCACTGACTCCTGATACAGTGCCAATACTGACTCCTGATACAGTGCCATCACTGACTCCTGATACAGTGCCATCACTGGCTCCTGATACAGTGCCAATACTGACTCCTGATACAGTGCCATCACTGGCTCCTGATAAAGTGCCAATACTGACTCCTGATACAGTGCCATCACTGGCTCCTGATACAGTGCCAATACTGACTCCTGATACAGTGCCATCACTGACTCCTGATACAGTGCCATCACCGGCTCCTGATACAGTGCCATCACTGACTCCTGATACAGTGCCATCACTGACTCCTGATATAGTGCCATCACTGACTCCTGATACAGTGCCATCACTGGCTCCTGATACAGTGCCATCACCGGCTCCTGATACAGTGCCATCGCCGGCTTCTGATACAGTGCCATCGCCGGCTCCTGATACAGTGCCATCACCGGCTCCTGATACAGTGTCATCACTGAATCCTGATACAGTGCCATCACCGACTCCTGATACAGTGCCATCACTGACTCCTGATACAGTGCCATCACTGACTCCTGATACAGTGCCATCACCGGCTCCTGATACAGTGCCATCACCGGCTCCTGATACAGTGCCATCACTGACTTCTGATACAGTGCCATCGCCGGCTCCTGATACAGTGCCATCACCGACTCCTGATACAGTGCCATCACTGGCTCCTGATACAGTGCCATCACTGACTCCTGATACAGTGCCATCACTGACTCCTTATATAGTGCCATCACTGACTCCTGATACAGTGCCATCACTGGCTCCTGATACAGTGCCATCACCGGCTCCTGATACAGTGCCATCGCCGGCTTCTGAAACAGTGCCATCACTGAATCCTGATACAGTGCCATCACCGACTCCTGATACAGTGCCATCACTGAATCCTCATACAGTGCCATCACCGACTCCTGATACAGTGCCATCACTGACTCCTGATACAGTGCGATCACTGGCTCCTGATACAGTGCCATCACTGGCTCCTGATACAATGCCATCACCGGCTCCTGATACAGTGCCATCACCGGCTCCTGATACAGTGCCATCACTGACTTCTGATACAGTGCCATCGCCGGCTCCTGATACAGTGCCATCACCGACTCCTGATACAGTGCCATCACTGGCTCCTGATACAGTGCCATCACTGACTCCTGATACAGTGCCATCACTGACTCCTGATACAGTGCCATCACCGGCTCCTGATACAGTGCCATCACTGGCTCCTGATACAGTGCCATCACTGACTCCTGATACAGTGCCATCACTGACTCCTGATACAGTGCCATTACTGACTCCTGATACAGTGCCATCACTTGCTCCTGATACAGTGCCATCACCTGCTCCTGATACTGTACCATCACTGACTCCTGATACATTGCCATCACTGACTCCTGATACAGTGCCATCAATGACTCCTGATACAGTGCCATCACCTGCTCCTTTTACAGTGCCATCACTGACTCCTGATACAGTGCCATCACTGACTCCTGATACAGTGCCATCACCGACTCCTGATACAGTGCCATCACCGACTCCAGACACAGTGCCATCGCCGGCTCCTGATACAGTGCCATCACTGACTCCTGATACAGTGCCATCACCGACTCCTGATACAGTGCCATCACTGACTCCTGATACAGTGCCATCACTGACTGCTGATACAGTGCCATCACCGACTCCTGATACAGTGCCATCACTGACTCCTGATACAGTGCCATCGCCGGCTCCAGATACAGTGCCATCGCCGGCTCCTGATACAGTGCCATCGCCGACTCCTGATACAGTGCCATCACTGACACCTGATACAGTGCCATCACTGACTCCTGATAAAGTGCCATCACTGACACCTGATACAGTGCCATCCCTGACTCCTGATACAGTGCCATCACCGACTCCTAATGCAGTGCCATCAACGACTCCTGATGCAGTGCCATCGCCGGCTCCTGATACAGTGCCATCGACGGCTCCTGATACAGTGCCATCACTGACTCCTGATACAGTGCCATCGCCGGCTCCTGATACAGTGCCATCGCCGGCTCCTGATACTGTGCCATCACTGACTCCTGATACAGTGCCATCACTGACTCCTGATACAGTGCCATCGCCGGCTCCTGATACAGTGCCATCGCCGGCTCCTGATACAGTGCCATCGCCGACTCCTGATACAGTGCCATCACCGACTCCTGATACAGTGCCATCACCGGCTCCTGATACAGTGCTATCACTGGCTCCTGATACAGTGCCATCACTTTCTCCCGATACAGTGCCATCACTGGCTCCTAATACAGTCCTGATACAGTGCCAATACAGATTCCTAATACAGTGCCATCACTGACTCCTGATACAGTGCCAATACTGACTCCTGATACAGTGCCATCACTGACTCCTGATACAGTGCCATCACTGGCTCCTGATACAGTGCCAATACTGACTCCTGATACAGTGCCATCACTGGCTCCTGATAAAGTGCCAATACTGACTCCTGATACAGTGCCATCACTGGCTCCTGATACAGTGCCAATACTGACTCCTGATACAGTGCCATCACTGACTCCTGATACAGTGCCATCACCGGCTCCTGATACAGTGCCATCACTGACTCCTGATACAGTGCCATCACTGACTCCTGATATAGTGCCATCACTGACTCCTGATACAGTGCCATCACTGGCTCCTGATACAGTGCCATCACCGGCTCCTGATACAGTGCCATCGCCGGCTTCTGATACAGTGCCATCACTGAATCCTGATACAGTGCCATAACCGACTCCTGATACAGTGCCATCACTGAATCCTGATACAGTGCCATCACCGACTCCTGATACAGTGCCATCACTGACTCCTGATACAGTGCCATCACTGGCTCCTGATACAGTGCCATCACCGGCTCCTGATACAGTGCCATCACCGGCTCCTGATACAGTGCCATCACTGACTTCTGATACAGTGCCATCGCCGGCTCCTGATACAGTGCCATCACCGACTCCTGATACAGTGCCATCACTGGCTCCTGATACAGTGCCATCACTGACTCCTGATACAGTGCCATCACTGACTCCTGATACAGTGCCATCACCAGCTCCTGATACAGTGCCATCACTGGCTCCTGATACAGTGCCATCACTGACTCCTGATGCAGTGCCAACACTGACTCCTGATACATTGCCAATACAGACTCCTGATACAGTGCCATCACTGACTCCTGATACAGTGCCAATACTGACTCCTGATACAGTGCCATCACTGACTCCTGATACAGTGCCATCACCGGCTCCTGATACAGTGCCATCACTGACTCCTGATACAGTGCCATCGCCGGCTCCTGATACAGTGCCATCACCGGCTCCTGATACAGTGCCATCACCGACTCCTGATACAGTGCCATCACCGACTCCTGATACAGTGCCATCACTGGCTCCTGATACAGTGCCATCACTGACTCCTGATACAGTCCCAGCACTGACTCCTGATACAGTGCCAGTACAGACTCCTGATACAGTGCCATCACTGTCTCCTGATACAGTGCCAATACTGACTCCTGATAAAGTGCCATCACTGACTCCTGATACAGTGCCATCACTGGCTCCTGATACAGTGCCAATGCTGACTCCTGATACAGTGCCATCACTGACTCCTGATACAGTGCCATCACTGGCTCCTGATACAGTGCCAATACTGACTCCTGATACAGTGCCATCACCGAATCCTGATACAGTGCCATCACTGACTCCTGATACAGTGCCATCACTGACTCCTGATATAGTGCCATCACTGACACCTGATACAGTGCCATCACTGACTCCTGATACAGTGCCATCACTGACTCCTGATACAGTGCCATCGCCGGCTTCTGATACAGTGCCATCACTGACTCCTGATACAGTGCCATCACCGGCTCCTGATACAGTGCCATCACCGGCTCCTGATACAGTGCCATCACTGGCTCCTGATACATTGCCATCACTGACTCCTGATACAGTGCCATCGCCGGCTTCTGATACAGTGCCATCACAGACTCCTGATACAGTGCCATCACCGACTCCTGATACAGTGCCATCACCGGGTCCTGATACAGTGCCATCACATGCTCCTGATACAGTGCCATCACTGGCTCCTGATACAGTGCCATCACTGACTCCTGATACAGTGCCATCGCTGGCTCCTGATACATTGCCATCGCCGGCTCCTGATACAGTGCCATCACTGGCTCCTGATACAGTGCCAATACTGAACCCCTGATACAGTGCCATCACTGACTCCTGATACAGTGCCATCAGTGACTCCTGATACAGTGCCATCGCCGGCTCCTGATACAGTGCCATCACTGACTCCTGACAGAGCGCCATCACTGGCTCCTGATACAGTGCCATCATCGGCTCCTGATACAGTGCCATCACCAGCTCCTGATACAGTGCCATCACTGACTCCTGATACAGTGCCATCACTGGCTCCTGATACAGTGCCATCACCGGCTCCTGATACAGTGCCATCACCGGCTCCTGATACAGTGCCATCACCGGATCCTGATACAGTGCCATCACTGGCTCCTGATACAGTGCCATCAATGACTCCTGATACAGTGCCAGCACGGACTCCTGATATATGCCATCACTGGCTCCTGATACAGTGCCATCACTGACTCCTGATACAGTGCCAGCACTGACTCCTGATACATTGCCAATACAGACTCCTAATACAGTGCCATCACTGACTCCTGATACAGTGCCAATACTGACTCCTGATACAGTGCCATCACTGACTCCTGATACAGTGCCATCACTGGCTCCTGATACAGTGCCAATACTGACTCCTGATACAGTGCCATCACTGGCTCCTGATAAAGTGCCAATACTGACTCCTGATACAGTGCCATCGCCGGCTCATGATACAGTGCCATCACCGGCTCCTGATACAGTGCCATCACTGGCTACTGATACAGTGCCATCATTGACTCCTGATACAGTGCCAATACTGACTCCTGATACAGTGCCATCACTGGCTCCTGATACAGTGCCATCACCGGCTCCTGATACAGTGGCATCGCCGGCTTCTGATACAGTGCCATCACTGAATCCTGATACAGTGCCATCACCGACTCCTGATACAGTGCCATCACCGACTCCTGATACAGTGCCATCACTGGCTCCTGATACAGTGCCATCACCGGCTCCTGATACAGTGCCATCACCGGCTCCTGATACAGTGCCATCACTGACTTCTGATACAGTGCCATCGCCGGCTCATGATACAGTGCCATCACCGGCTCCTGATACAGTGCCATCACTGGCTCCTGATACAGTGCCATCACTGACTCCTGATACAGTGCCATCACTGACTCCTGATACAGTGCAATCACCGGCTCCTGATACAGTGCCATCACTGGCTCCTGATACAGTGCCATCACTGTCTCCTGATACAGTGCCAACACTGACTCCTGATACAGTGCCAATACAGACTACTGATACAGTGCCATCAATGACTCCTGATACAGTGCCAATACTGACTCCTGATACAGTGCCATCACTGGCTCCTGACACAGTGCCATCACTGGCTCCTGATACAGTGCCAATACAGACTCCTGATACAGTGCCATCACTGGCTCCTGATAAAGTGCCAATACTGACTCCTGATACAATGCCATCACTGGCTCCTGATACAGTGCCAATACTGACACCTGATACAGTGCCATCACTGACTCCTGATACAGTGCCATCACTGACTCCTGATACAGTGCCATCACTGGCTCCTGATACAGTGCCATCACTGACTCCTGATACAGTGCCATCACTGACTCCTGATATAGTGCCATCACTGACTCCTGATACAGTGCCATCACTGGCTCCTGATACAGTGCCGATACTGACTCCTGATACAGTGCCATCACTGACTCCTGATTCAGTGCCATCACTGACTCCTGATACACTGCCATCACCGGCTCCTGATACAGTGCCATCACTGACTCCTGATACAGTGCCATCACTGACTCCTGATATAGTGCCATCACTGACTCCTGCTACAGTGCCATCACTGACTCCTGATACAGTGCCATCACTGACTCCTGATACAGTGCCATCACCGGCTACTGATACAGTGCCATCGCCGGCTTCTGATACAGTGCCATCACGGACTCCTGATACAGTGCCATCACCGACTCCTGATACAGTGCAATCACCGGCTCCTGATACAGTGCCATCACCGGCTCCTGATACAGTGCCATCACTGGCTCCTGATACAGTGCCATCACTGACACCTGATACAGTGCCATCGCCGGCTTCTGATACAGTGCCATCACAGACTCCTGATACAGTGCCATCACCGACTCCTGATACAGTGCCATCACCGGCTCCTGATACAGTGCCATCACATGCTCCTGATACAGTGCCATCACTGGCTCCTGATACAGTCCCATCACTGACTCCTGATACAGTGCCAACGCTGGCTCCTGATACATTGCCATCGCCAGCTCCTGATACAGTGCCATCACTGGCTCCTGATACAGTGCCAATACTGAACCCCTGATACAGTGCCATCACTGACTCCTGATACAGTGCCATCACCGGCTCCTGATACAGTGCCATCACCGGCTCCTGATACAGTGCCATCACCGGCTCCTGATACAGTGCCATCACCGGCTCCTGATACAGTGCCATCACTGGCTCCTGATACAGTGCCATCACTGACTCCTGATACAGTGCCAGCACGGACTCCTGATACATGCCATCACCGGCTCCTGATACAGTGCCATCACTGGCTCCTGATACAGTGCCATCACTGACTCCTGATACAGTGCCAGCACTAACTCCTGATACAGTGCCAATACAGACTCCTAATACAGTGCCATCATTGACTCCTGATACAGTGCCAATACTGACTCCTGATACAGTGCCATCACTGACTCCTGATACAGTGCCATCACTGGCTCCTGATACAGTGCCAATACTGACTCCTGATACAGTGCCATCACTGGCTCCTGATAAAGTGCCAATACTGACTCCTGATACAGTGCCATCGCCGGCTCATGATACAGTGCCATCACCAGCTCCTGATACAGTGCCATCACTGGCTACTGATACAGTGCCATCACTGACTCCTGATACAGTGCCAATACTGACTCCTGATACAGTGCCATCACTGGGTCCTGATACAGTG
Source organism: Heptranchias perlo (assembly GCF_035084215.1). Lineage (NCBI taxonomy): Eukaryota > Metazoa > Chordata > Chondrichthyes > Hexanchiformes > Hexanchidae > Heptranchias > Heptranchias perlo. The sequence goes on along the minus strand of NC_090350.1, from coordinate 4,285,462 downwards.
CCATCACCGGCTCCTGATACAGTGCCATCGCCGGCTTCTGATACAGTGCCATCACTGAATCCTGATACAGTGCCATCACCGGCTCCTGATACAGTGCCATCACTGGCTCCTGATACAGTGCCATCACTGACACCTGATACAGTGCCATCGCCGGCTTCTGATACAGTGCCATCACAGACTCCTGATACAGTGCCATCACCGACTCCAGATACAGTGCCATCACCGGCTCCTGATACAGTGCCATCACATGCTCCTGATACAGTGCCATCACTGGCTCCTGATACAGTCCCATCACTGACTCCTGATACAGTGCCAACGCTGGCTCCTGATACATTGCCATCGCCAGCTCCTGATACAGTGCCATCACTGGCTCCTGATACAGTGCCAATACTGAACCCCTGATACAGTGCCATCACTGACTCCTGATACAGTGCCATCACCGGCTCCTGATACAGTGCCATCACCGGCTCCTGATACAGTGCCATCACCGGCTCCTGATACAGTGCCATCACCGGCTCCTGATACAGTGCCATCACTGGCTGCTGATACAGTGCCATCACTGACTCCTGATACAGTGCCAGCACGGACTCCTGATACATGCCATCACCGGCTCCTGATACAGTGCCATCACTGGCTCCTGATACAGTGCCATCACTGACTCCTGATACAGTGCCAGCACTAACTCCTGATACAGTGCCAATACAGACTCCTAATACAGTGCCATCACTGACTCCTGATACAGTGCCAATACTGACTCCTGATACAGTGCCATCACTGACTCCTGATACAGTGCCATCACTGGCTCCTGATACAGTGCCAATACTGACTCCTGATACAGTGCCATCACTGGCTCCTGATAAAGTGCCAATACTGACTCCTGATACAGTGCCATCGCCGGCTCATGATACAGTGCCATCACCGGCTCCTGATACAGTGCCATCACTGGCTACTGATACAGTGCCATCACTGACTCCTGATACTATGCCAATACTGACTCCTGATACAGTGCCATCACTGGGTCCTGATACAGTGCCATCACCGGCTCCTGATACAGTGCCATCGCCGGCTTCTGATACAGTGCCATCACTGAATCCTGATACAGTGCCATCACCGACTCCTGATACAGTGCCATCACTGACTCCTGATACAGTGCCATCACTGGCTCCTGATACAGTGCCATCACCAGCTCCTGATACAGTGCCATCACTGGCTCCTGATACATTGCCATCACTGACTTCTGATACAGTGCCATCGCCGGCTCATGATACAGTGCCATCACCGGCTCCTGATACAGTGCCATCACTGGCTCCTGATACAGTGCCATCACTGACTCCTGATACAGTGCCATCACTGACTCCTGATACAGTGCCATCACCGGCTCCTGATACAGTGCCATCACTGGCTCCTGATACAGTGCCATCACTGTCTCCTGATACAGTGCCAACACTGACTCCTGATACAGTGCCAATACAGACTACTGATACAGTGCCATCACTGACTCCTGATACAGTGCCAATACTGACTCCTGATACAGTGCCATCACTGAGTCCTGACACAGGGCCATCACTGTCTCCTGATACAGTGCCAATACAGACTCCTGATACAGTGCCATCACTGGCTCCTGATAAAGTGCCAATACTGACTCCTGATACAATGCCATCACTGGCTCCTGATACAGTGCCAATACTGACACCTGATACAGTGCCATCACTGACTCCTGATACAGTGCCATCATTGACTCCTGATATAGTGCCATCACTGACTCCTGATACAGTGCCATCACTGGCTCCTGATACAGTGCCAATACTGACTCCTGATACAGTGCCATCACTGACTCCTGATTCAGTGCCATCACTGACTCCTGATACAGTGCCATCACCGGCTCCTGATACAGTGCCATCACCGGCTCCTGATACAGTGCCATCGCCGGCTTCTGATACAGTGCCATCACTGACTCCTGATACAGTGCCATCACCGACTCCTGATACAGTGCCATCACCGGCTCCTGATACAGTGCCATCACCGGCTCCTGATACAGTGCCATCACTGGCTCCTGATACAGTGCCATCACTGACTCCTGATACAGTGCCATCGATGGCTTCTGATACAGTGCCATCACAGACTCCTGATACAGTGCCATCACCGACTCCTGATACAGTGCCATCACCGGCTCCTGATACAGTGCCATCACATGCTCCTGATACAGTGCCATCACTGGCTCCTGATACAGTCCCATCACTGACTCCTGATACAGTGCCATCGCTGGCTCCTGATACATTGCCATCGCCGGATCCTGATACAGTGCCATCAATGGCTCCTGATACAGTGCCAATACTGAACCCCTGATACAGTGCCATCACTGACTCCTGATACAGTGCCATCACCGGCTCCTGATACAGTGCCATCACTGGCTCCTGACAGAGTGCCATCACTGGCTCCTGATACAGTGCCATCATCGGCTTCTGATACAGTGCCATCACTGACTCCTGATACAGTGCCATCACCGACTCCTGATACAGTGCCATCACCGGCTCCTGATACAGTGCCATCACCGGCTCCTGATACAGTGCCATCACTGGCTCCTGATACAGTGCCATCACTGACTCCTGATACAGTGCCATCGCTGGCTTCTGATACAGTGCCATCACAGACTCCTGATACAGTGCCATCACCGACTCCTGATACAGTGCCATCATCGGCTCCTGATACAGTGCCATCACATGCTCCTGATACAGTGCCATCACTGGCTCCTGATACAGTCCCATCACTGACTCCTGATACAGTGCCATCGCTGGCTCCTGATACATTGCCATCGCCGGCTCCTGATACAGTGCCATCACTGGCTCCTGATACAGTGCCAATACTGAACCCCTGATACAGTGCCATCACTGACTCCTGATACAGTGCCATCAACGGCTCCTGATACAGTGCCATCACTGGCTCCTGACAGAGTTCCATCACTGGCTCCTGATACAGTGCCATCATCGGCTCCTGATACAGTGCCATCACCGGCTCCTGATACAGTGCCATCACTGACTCCTGATACAGTGCCATCGCCGGCTCCTGATACAGTGCCATCACCGGCTCCTGATACAGTGCCATCACCGGCTCCTGATACAGTGCCATCACTGGCTCCTGATACAGTGCCATCACTGACTCCTGATACAGTGCCAGCACTGACTCCTGATACAGTGCCATCACTGACTCCTGATACAGTGCCATCGCCCGCTCCTGATACAGTGCCATCACTGACGCCTGATACAGTGCCATCACTGGCTCCTGATACAGTGCCATCACAGGCTCCTGATACAGTGCCATCACCGGCTCCTGATACTATGCCATCACTGACTCCTGATTCAGTGCCATCGCTGGCTCCTGATACAGTGCCATCACCGGCTCCTGATACAGTGCCATCACTGGCTCCTGATACAGTGCCATCACTGACTCCTGATACAGTGCCAGCACTGACTCCTGATACAGTGCCATCACCGGCTCCTGATACAGTGCCATCACTGGCTCCTGATACAGTGCCATCACTGACTCCTGATACAGTGCCAGCACTGACTCCTGAAACAGTGCCAATACAGACTCCTAATACAGTGCCATCATTGACTCCTGATACAGTGCCATCACTGGCTCCTGATACAGTGCCAATACTGACTCCTGATACAGTGCCATCACTGGCTCCTGATAAAGTGCCATCAATGACTCCTGATACAGTGCCATCACTGACTCCTGATACAGTGCCATCAATGACTCCTGATACAGTGCCATCACTGACTCCTGATACAGTGCCATCACTGAATCCTGATACAGTGCCATCACCGACTCCTGATACAGTGCCATCATTGACTCCTGATACAGTGCCATCACTGGCTCCTGATACAGTGCCATCACCGGCTCCTGATACAGTGCCATCACCGGCTCCTGATACAGTGCCATCACTGACTTCTGATACAGTGCCATCGCCGGCTCCTGATACAGTGCCATCACCGGCTCCTGATACAGTGCCATCACTGGCTCCTGATACAGTGCCATCACTGACTCCTGATACAGTGCCATCACTGACTCCTGATACAGTGCCATCACCGGCTCCTGATACAGTGCCATCACTGGCTCCTGATACAGTGCCATCACTGACTCCTGATACAGTGCCAACACTGACTCCTGATACAGTGCCAATACAGACTCCTGATACAGTGCCATCAATGACTCCTGATACAGTGCCATCACTGGCTCCTGATACAGTGCCAATACTGACTCCTGATACAGTGCTATCACTGGCTCCTGAAAAAGTGACAATACTGACTCCTGATACAGTGCCATCACTGGCTCCTGATACAGTGCCATCATTGACTCCTGATACAGTGCCATCGCCGGCTCCTGATACAGTGCCATCACTGACTCCTGACACAGTGCCATCACTGGCTCCTGATACAGTGCCATCATCCGCATCTGATACAGTGCCATCACCGATTCCTGATACAGTGCCATCACTGGCTCCTGATACAGTGCCATCACTGACTCCTGATACAGTGCCATCACTGACTCCTGATACAGTGCCATCACTGGCTCCTGATAAAGTGCCAATACTGACTCCTTATACAGTGCCATCACTGGCTCCTGATACAGTGCCAATACTGACTCCTGATACAGTGCCATCACTGACTCCTGATACAGTGCCATCACTGGCTCCTGACACAGTGCCATCACTAGCTCCTGATACAGTGCCAATATTGGCTACTGATACAGTGCCATCACTGACTCCTGATACAGTGCCATCACTGACTCCTGATACAGTTCCATCACTGACTCCTGATACAGTGCCATCGCCGGCTCCTGATACAGTGCCATCACCGGCTCCTGATACCGTGCCATCACCGGCTCCTGTGACAGTGCCATCACGGAATCCTGATACAGTGCCATCACTGACTCCTGATACAGTGCCATCACCGGCTCCTGATACAGTGCCATCACCGACTCCTGATACAGTGCGATCACCGGCTCCTGATACAGTGCGATCACCGACTCCTGATACAGTGCCATCACCGGCTCCTGATACAGTGCCATCACTGGCTCCAGATACAGTGCCATCGCCGGCTTCTGATACAGTGCCATCACAGACTCCTGATACAGTGCCATCACCGATTCCTGATACAGTGCCATCATCGGCTCCTGATACAGTGCCATCACATGCTCCTGATACAGTGACATCACTGGCTCCTGATACAGTCCCATCACTGACTCCTGATACAGTGCCATCGCTGGCTCCTGATACATTGCCATCGCCGGCTCCTGATACAGTGCCATCACTGGCTCCTGATACAGTGCCATCACTGGCTCCTGACAGAGTGCCATCACTGGCTCCTGATACAGTGCCATCATCGGCTCCTGATACAGTGCCATCACCGGCTCCTGATACAGTGCCATCACTGACTCCTGATACAGTGCCATCGCCGGCTCCTGATACAGTGCCATCACCGGCTCCTGATACAGTGCCATCACTGACTCGTGATACAGTGCCATCACTGACTCCTGATACAGTGCCATCACCGGCTCCTGATACAGTGCCATCACTGGCTCCTGATACAGTGCCATCACTGACTCCTGATACAGTGCCAGCGCTGACTCCTGATACAGTGCCATCACTGACTCCTGATACAGTGCCATCGCCCGCTCCTGATACAGTGCCATCACTGACGCCTGATACAGTGCCATCACTGGCTCCTGATACAGTGCCATCACAGGCTCCTGATACAGTGCCATCACCGGCTCCTGATACAGTGCCATCACTGACTCCTGATTCAGTGCCATCGCTGGCTCCTGATACAGTGCCATCACCGGCTCCTGATACAGTGCCATCACTGGCTCCTGATACAGTGCCATCACTGACTCCTGATACAGTGCCAGCACTGACTCCTGATACAGTGCCATCACCGGCTCCTGATACAGTGCCATCACTGGCTCCTGATACAGTGCCATCACTGACTCCTGATACAGTGCCAGCACTGACTCCTGAAACAGTGCCAATACAGACTCCTAATACAGTGCCATCACTGACTCCTGATACAGTGCCATCACTGGCTCCTGATACAGTGCCAATACTGACTCCTGATACAGTGCCATCACTGGCTCCTGATAAAGTGCCAATACTGACTCCTGATACAGTGCCATCACTGGCTCCTGATACAGTGCCAATACTGACTCCTGACACAGTGCCATCACTGACTCCTGATACAGTGCCATCACCGGCTCCTGATACAGTGCCATCAATGACTCCTGATACAGTGCCATCACTGACTCCTGATATAGTGCCATCACTGACTCCTGATACAGTGCCATCACTGGCTCCTGATACAGTGCCATCACCGGCTCCTGATACAGTGCCATCGCCGGCTTCTGATACAGTGCCATCACTGAATCCTGATACAGTGCCATCACCGACTCCTGATACAGTGCCATCATTGACTCCTGATACAGTGCCATCACTGGCTCCTGATACAGTGCCATCACCGGCTCCTGATACAGTGCCATCACCGGCTCCTGATACAGTGCCATCACTGACTTCTGATACAGTGCCATCGCCGGCTCCTGATACAGTGCCATCACCGGCTCCTGATACAGTGCCATCACTGGCTCCTGATACAGTGCCATCACTGACTCCTGATACAGTGCCATCACTGACTCCTGATACAGTGCCATCACCGGTTCCTGATACAATGCCATCACTGGCTCCTGATACAGTGCCATCACTGACTCCTGATACAGTGCCAACACTGACTCCTGAGACAGTGCCAATACAGACTCCTGATACAGTGCCATCACTGACTCCTGATACAGTGCCAATACTGACTCCTGATACAGTGCCATCAATGACTCCTGATACAGTGCCATCACTGGCTCCTGATACAGTGCCAATACTGACTCCTGATACAGTGCTATCACTGGCTCCTGAAAAAGTGCCAATACTGACTCCTGATACAGTGCCATCACTGGCTCCTGATACAGTGCCAATACTGACTCCTGATACAGTGCCATCACTGACTCCTGATACAGTGCCATCACTGACTCCTGATACAGTGCCATCACCGGCTCCTGATACAGTGCCATCACTGACTCCTGATACAGTGCCATCACTGACTCCTGATATAGTGCCATCACTGACTCCTGATACAGTGCCATCACTGGCTCCTGATACATTGCCATCACCGGCTCCTGATACAGTGCCATCGCCGGCTTCTGATACAGTGCCATCACTGAATCCTGATACAGTGCAATCACCGACTCCTGATACAGTGCCATCATCGACGCCTGATACAGTGCCATCACCGGCTCCTGATACAGTGCCATCACTGGATCCTAATACAGTGCCATCACTGACTCCTGATACAGTGCCATCGCCGGCTTCTGATACAGTGCCATCACTGACCCCTGATACAGTGCCATCACCAACTCCTGATACAGTGCCATCACTGGCTCCTGATACAGTGCCATCACAGGCTCCTGATACAGTGCCATCGCTGGCTCCTGATACATTGCCATCGCCGGCTCCTGATACATTGCCATCATTGGCTGCTGATACAGTGCCAATACTGAACCCCTGATGCAATGCCATCACTGACTCCTGATACAGTGCCATCACTGACTCCTGATACAGTTCCATCGCCGGCTCCTGATACAGTGCCATCACTGACTCCTGACACAGTGCCATCACTGGCTCCTGATACAGTGCCATCATCCGCATCTGATACAGTGCCATCACCGATTCCTGATACAGTGCCATCACTGGCTCCTGATACAGTGCCATCACTGACTCCTGATACAGTGCCAGCACTGACTCCTGATACAGTGCCATCACCGGCTCCTGATACAGTGTCATCACTGGCTCCTGATACAGTGCCATCACTGACTCCTGATACAGTGCCAGCACTGACTCCTGATACAGTGCCAATACAGAATCCTAATACAATGCCATCACTGACTCCTGATACAGTGCCAATACTGACTCCTGATACAGTGCCATCACTGACTCCTGATACAGTGCCATCACTGGCTCCTGATACAGTGCCATCACTGACTCCTGATACAGTGCCATCACTGGCTCCTGATAAAGTGCCAATACTGACTCCTTATACAGTGCCATCACTGGCTCCTGATACAGTGCCAATACTGACTCCTGATACAGTGCCATCACTGACTCCTGATACAGTGCCATCACTGGCTCCTGACACAGTGCCATCACTAGCTCCTGATACAGTGCCAATATTGGCTACTGATACAGTGCCATCACTGACTCCTGATACAGTGCCATCACTGACTCCTGATACAGTTCCATCACTGACTCCTGATACAGTGCCATCGCCGGCTCCTGATACAGTGCCATCACCGGCTCCTGATACCGTGCCATCACCGGCTCCTGTTACAGTGCCATCACGGAATCCTGATACAGTGCCATCACTGACTCCTGATACAGTGCCATCACCGGCTCCTGATACAGTGCCATCACCGACTCCTGATACAGTGCGATCACCGGCTCCTGATACAGTGCGATCACCGACTCCTGATACAGTGCCATCACCGGCTCCTGATACAGTGCCATCACTGGCTCCAGATACAGTGCCATCACTGACTCCTGATACAGTGCCATCACCGGCTCCTAATACAGTGCCATCACCGGCTCCTGATACAGTGCCAGCACTGACTCCTGATACAGTGCCAATACTGACTCCTGATACAGTGCCATCACTGACTCCTGATACAGTGCCAATACAGACTCCTGATACAGTGCAATCATGACTCCTGATACATTGCCAATACTGAATCCTGATACAGTGCCATCACTGACTCCTGATACAGTGCCATCACTGGCTCCTGATAAAGTGCCAATACTGACTCATGATACAGTGCCATCACTTGCTCCTGATACAGTGCCAATACTGACTCCTGATACAGTGCCATCACTTGCTCCTGATACAGTGCCATCACTGACTCCTGATACAGTGCCATCACTGGCTCCTGATACAGTTCCAATACAGACTCCTGATACAGTGCCATCACTGACTCCTGATACAGTGCCATCACTGACTCCTGATACAGTGCCATCACTGACTCCTGATACATTGCCATCACTGACTCCTGATACAGTGCCATCACTGACTCCTGATACAGTGCCATCACTGACTCCTGATACAGTGCCATCACTGACTCCTGATACAGTGCCATCACTGACTACTGATACAGTGACATCACTGACTACTGATACAGTGACATCACTGACTCCTGATACAGTGCCATCACTGACTCCTGATACGGTGCCATCACTGACTCCTGATACATTGCCATCACTGACTCCTGATACAGTGCCATCACTGACTCCTGATACAGTGCCATCACTGACTACTGATACAGTGACATCACTGACTACTGATACAGTGACATCACTGACTCCTGATACAGTGCCATCACTGACTCCTGATACAGTGCCATCACTGACTCCTGATACATTGCCATCACTGACTCCTGATACAGTGCCATTACTGACTCCTGATACAGTGCCATCACTGATTCCTGATACAGTGCCATCACTGACTCCTGATACAGTGCCATCACTGACTCCTGATACAGTGCCATCACTGACTACTGATACAGTGACATCACTGACTCCTGATACATTGCCATCATTGGCTCCTGATACAGTGCCAGTACTGACTCCTGATACAGTGCCATCACTGGCTCCTGATACAGTGCCAATACTGTCTCCTGATACAGTTCCATCACTGACTCCTGATACAGTGCCATCACTGACTCCTGATACAGTGCCATCACCGGCTCCTGATACAGTGCCATCACTGACTCCTGATACAGTGCCATCACTGACTCCTGATATAGTGCCATCACTGACTCCTGATACAGTGCCATCACTGGCTCCTGATACAGTGCCATCACCGGCTCCTGATACAGTGCCATCGCCGGCTTCTGATACAGTGCCATCACTGACTCCTGATACAGTGCCATCACTGGCTCCTGATACAGTGCCATCACCGACGACTGATACAGTGCCATCACCGGCTCCTGATACAGTGCCATCACTGGCTCCTAATACAGTGCCATCACCGGCTCCTGATACAGTGCCATCACTGACTCCTGATTCAGTGCCAGCACTGACTCCTGATACATTGCCAATACAGACTCCTAATACAGTGCCATCACTGACTCCTGATACAGTGCCAATACTAACTCCTGGTACTTTGCCATCACTGACTCCTGATACAGTGCCATCACTGGCTCCTGATACCATGCCAATAATGACTCCTGATACAGTGCCATCACTGGCTCCTGATACAGTGCCAATACTGACTCCTGATACAGTGCCATCACTGACTCCTGATACAGTGCCATCACTGACTCCTGATACAGTGCCATCACTGACTCCTGATTCAGTGCCAGCACTGACTCCTGATACAGTGCCAATACAGACTCTTGATACAGTGCCATCACTGACTCCTGATACAGTGCCAGTACTGAATCCTGATACAGTGCCATCACTGACTCCTGATACAGTGCCATCACTGGCTCCTGATACCATGCCAATCATGACTCCTGATACAGTGCCATCACTGGCTCCTGATTATGTGCCAATACTGACTCCTGATACAGTGCCATCACTGACTCCTGATACAGTGCCATCACTGGCTCCGAATACAGTGTCAATACTGACTCCTGATACATTGCCATCACTGACTCCTGATACAGTGCCATCACTGACTCCTGATACAGTGCCATCACTGACTCCTGATACAGGGCCATCACCGGCTCCTGATACAGTGCCAATACAGACTCCTGATACAGTGCCATCACTGGCTCCTGATACAGTGCCATCACAGACTCCTGATACAGTGCCAATACAGACTCCTGATAAAGTGCCATCAATGACTCCTGATACAGTGCGATCACTGACTCCTGATACAGTGCCTTCACTGACTCCTGATACAGTGCCATCACTGACTACTGATACAGTGCCATCACTGACTCCTGATACAGTGCCATCACTGGCTACTGATACAGTGCCATCGCCGGCTCCTGACACAGTGCCGTCACTGCCTCCTGATACAGTGCCATCGCTGGCTCCTGATAAAGTGCCAGCACTGACTCCTGATACAGTGCCATCACTGACTCCTGATACAGTGCCATCACTGGCTCCTGATACAGTGCCATCACCGGCTCCTGATACAGTGCCATCACCTGCTACTGATACAGTGCCATCACCAGCTCCTGATACAGTGCCATCACTGACTCCTGATACAGTGCCATCACTGACTCCTGATACAGTGCCATCACTGGCTACTGATACCATGCCAATAATGTCTCCTGATACAGTGCCATCACTGGCTCCTGATTCAGTGCCAATACTGATTCCTGATACAGTGCCATCACTGACTCCTGATACATTGCCATCACTGGCTCCTGATACAGTGCCAATACTGACACCTGATACAGTGCCATCACTGACTCCTGATACAGTGCCATCACTGACTCTGGAAACAGTGCCATCACCGGCTCCTGATACAGTGCCAATACAGACTCCTGATACAGTGCCATCACCGGCTCCTTATAAAGTGCCAATACAGACTCCTGATACAGTGCCATCACTGACTCCTGATACAGTGCCAATACAGACTCCTGATACAGTGCAATCACTGACTCCTGATACATTGCCAATACTGACTCCTGATACAGTGCCATCACTGACTCCTGATACAGTGCCATCACTGACTCCTGATACAGTGCCATCACTGACTCCTGATACAGTGCCATCACTGGCTCCTGATAAAGTGCCAATACTGACTCATGATACAGTGCCATCACTGGCTCCTGATACAGTGCCAATACTGACTCCTGATACAGTGCCATCACTTGCTCCTGATACAGTGCCATCACTGACTCCTGATACAGTGCCATCACTGGCTCCTGATACAGTTCCAATACAGACTCCTGATACAGTGCCATCACTGACTCCTGATACAGTGCCATCACTGACTCCTGATACAGTGCCATCACTGACTCCTGATACATTGCCATCACTGACTCCTGATACAGTGCCATCACTGACTCCTGATACAGTGCCATCACTGACTCCTGATACAGTGCCATCACTGACTCCTGATACAGTGCCATCACTGACTACTGATACAGTGACATCACTGACTACTGATACAGTGACATCACTGACTCCTGATACAGTGCCATCACTGACTCCTGATACGGTGCCATCACTGACTCCTGATACATTGCCATCACTGACTCCTGATACAGTGCCATCACTGACTCCTGATACAGTGCCATCACTGACTACTGATACAGTGACATCACTGACTGCTGATACAGTGACATCACTGACTCCTGATACAGTGCCATCACTGACTCCTGATACAGTGCCATCACTGACTCCTGATACATTGCCATCACTGACTCCTGATACAGTGCCATTACTGACTCCTGATACAGTGCCATCACTGACTCCTGATACAGTGCCATCACTGACTCCTGATACAGTGCCATCACTGACTCCTGATACAGTGCCATCACTGACTACTGATACAGTGACATCACTGACTCCTGATACATTGCCATCATTGGCTCCTGATACAGTGCCAGTACTGACTCCTGATACAGTGCCATCACTGGCTCCTGATACAGTGCCAATACTGTCTCCTGATACAGTGCCATCACTGACTCCTGATACAGTGCCATCACTGACTCCTGATACAGTGCCATCACCGGCTCCTGATACAGTGCCATCACTGACTCCTGATACAGTGCCATCACTGACTCCTGATATAGTGCCATCACTGACTCCTGATACAGTGCCATCACTGGCTCCTGATACAGTGCCATCACCGGCTCCTGATACAGTGCCATCGCCGGCTTCTGATACAGTGCCATCACTGACTCCTGATACAGTGCCATCACTGGCTCCTGATACAGTGCCATCACCGACTACTGATACAGTGCCATCACCGGCTCCTGATACAGTGCCATCACTGGCTCCTAATACAGTGCCATCACCGGCTCCTGATACAGTGCCATCACTGACTCCTGATTCAGTGCCAGCACTGACTCCTGATACATTGCCAATACAGACTCCTAATAGAGTGCCATCACTGACTCCTGATACAGTGCCAATACTAACTCCTGGTACATTGCCATCACTGACTCCTGATACAGTGCCATCACTGGCTCCTGATACCATGCCAATAATGACTCCTGATACAGTGCCATCACTGGCTCCTGATACAGTGCCAATACTGACTCCTGATACAGTGCCATCACTGACTCCTGATACAGTGCCATCACTGACTCCTGATACAGTGCCATCACTGACTCCTGATTCAGTGCCAGCACTGACTCCTGATACAGTGCCAATACAGACTCTTGATACAGTGCCATCACTGACTCCTGATACAGTGCCAGTACTGAATCCTGATACAGTGCCATCACTGACTCCTGATACAGTGCCATCACTGGCTCCTGATACCATGCCAATCATGACTCCTGATACAGTGCCATCACTGGCTCCTGATTATGTGCCAATACTGACTCCTGATACAGTGCCATCACTGACTCCTGATACAGTGCCATCACTGGCTCCGAATACAGTGTCAATACTGACTCCTGATACATTGCCATCACTGACTCCTGATACAGTGCCATCACTGACTCCTGATACAGTGCCATCACTGACTCCTGATACAGGGCCATCACCGGCTCCTGATACAGTGCCAATACAGACTCCTGATACAGTGCCATCACTGGCTCCTGATACAGTGCCATCACAGACTCCTGATACAGTGCCAATACAGACTCCTGATAAAGTGCCATCAATGACTCCTGATACAGTGCGATCACTGACTCCTGATACAGTGCCTTCACTGACTCCTGATACAGTGCCATCACTGACTACTGATACAGTGCCATCACTGACTCCTGATACAGTGCCATCACTGGCTACTGATACAGTGCCATCGCCGGCTCCTGACACAGTGCCGTCACTGCCTCCTGATACAGTGCCATCGCTGGCTCCTGATAAAGTGCCAGCACTGACTCCTGATACAGTGCCATCACTGACTCCTGATACAGTGCCATCACTGGCTCCTGATACAGTGCCATCACCGGCTCCTGATACAGTGCCATCACCTGCTACTGATACAGTGCCATCACCAGCTCCTGATACAGTGCCATCACTGACTCCTGATACAGTGCCATCACTGACTCCTGATACAGTGCCATCACTGGCTACTGATACCATGCCAATAATGTCTCCTGATACAGTGCCATCACTGGCTCCTGATTCAGTGCCAATACTGATTCCTGATACAGTGCCATCACTGACTCCTGATACATTGCCATCACTGGCTCCTGATACAGTGCCAATACTGACACCTGATACAGTGCCATCACTGACTCCTGATACAGTGCCATCACTGACTCTGGAAACAGTGCCATCACCGGCTCCTGATACAGTGCCAATACAGACTCCTGATACAGTGCCATCACCGGCTCCTTATAAAGTGCCAATACAGACTCCTGATACAGTGCCATCACTGACTCCTGATACAGTGCCAATACAGACTCCTGATACAGTGCAATCACTGACTCCTGATACATTGCCAATACTGACTCCTGATACAGTGCCATCACTGACTCCTGATACAGTGCCATCACTGACTCCTGATACAGTGCCAATACTGACTCATGATACAGTGCCATCACTGGCTCCTGATACAGTGCCAATACTGACTCCTGATACAGTGCCATCACTTGCTCCTGATACAGTGCCATCACTGACACCTGATACAGTGCCATCACTGGCTCCTGATACAGTGCCGTCACTGTCTCCTGATACAGTGCCATCGCTGACTCCTGATACAGTGCCATCGCTGACTCCTGATACAGTGCCATCGCTGACTCCTGATACAGTGCCATCACTGACTCGTGATACAGTGCCATCACTTACTCCTGATACTGTGACATCACTGACTCCTGATACAGTGCCATCACTGACTCCTGATACAGTGCCATCACTGACTCCTGATACAGTGCCATCACTAACTCCTGATACAGTTCCAATACAGACTCCTGATACAGTGCCATCACTGACTCCTAATACAGTGCCATCACTGACTCCTGATACAGTGCCATCACTGACTCCTGATACATTGCCATCACTGACTCCTGATACAGTGCCATCACTGACTCCTGATACAGTGCCATCACTGACTCCTGATACAGTGCCATCACTGACTCCTGATACAGTGCCATCACTGACTCCTGATACAGTGCCATCACCGGCTCCTGATACAGTGCCATCACTGACTCCTGATACAGTGCCATCACTGACTACTGATACAGTGACATCACTGACTACTGATACAGTGACATCACTGACTCCTGATACAGTGCCATCACTGACTCCTGATACATTGCCATCACTGACTACTGATACAGTGACATCACTGACTCCTGATACATTGCCATCACTGGCTCCTGATACAGTACCATCACTGGCTCCTGATACAGTCCCAGCACTGACTCCTGATACAGTGCCAATACTGAATCGCTGATACAGTGCCATCACTGACTCCTGATACAGTGCCATCACTGACTCCTGATACAGTGCCATCACTGACTCCTGATACAGTGCCATCGCCGGCTCCTGATACAGTGCCATCACTGGCTCCTGATACAGTGCCAATACTGAATCCCTGATACAGTGCCATCACTGACTCCTGATACAGTGCCATCACTGACTCCTGATACAGTGCCATCACTGGCTCCTGATACAGTGCCATCACCGGCTCCTGATACAGTGCCATCACCGGCTCCTGATACAGTGCCATCACGGACTCCTGATACAGTGCCATCGCCGGCTCCTGATACAGTGCCATCGCCGGCTCCTGATACAGTGCCATCACCGGCTCCTGATACAGTTCCATCACTGACTCCTGATACAGTGCCATCACCGACTCCTGATACAGTGCCATCACTGGCTCCTGATACAGTGCCATCACTGACTCCTGATACAGTCCCAGCACTGACTCCTGATACAGTGCCAATACAGACTCCTGATACAGTGCCATCACTGACTCCTGATACAGTGCCAATATTGACTCCTGATACAGTGCCAATACTGACTCCTGATACAGTGCCATCACTGACTCCTGATACAGTGCCATCACTGACTCCTGATACAGTGCCATCACTGACTCCTGATACAGTTCCAATACAGATTCCTGATACAGTGCCATCACTGACTCCTGATACAGTGCCATCACTGACTCCTGATACAGTGCCATCACTGACTCCTGATACATTGCCATCACTGACTCCTGATACAGTGCCATCACTGACTCCTGATACAGTGCCATCACTGACTCCTGATACAGTGCCATCACTGACTCCTGATACAGTGCCATCACTGACTACTGATACAGTGCCATCTCCGGCTCCTGATACAGTGCCATCACTGACTCCTAATACAGTGCCATCACTGACTCCTGATACAGTGCCATCACTGATTCCTGATTCAGTGCCATCACTGACTCCTGATACAGTGCCATCACTGACTCCTGATACAGTGCCATCACTGACTCCTGATACAGTGCCATCACTGACTCCTGATACATTGCCATCACTGACTACTGATACAGTGACATCACTGACTCCTGATGCATTGCCATCACTGGCTCCTGATACAGTGCCATCGCTGACTCCTGATACAGTGCAATCGCCGGCTCCTGATACAGTGCCATCACTGGCTCCTGATACAGTGCCAATACTGAATCCCTGATAAAGTGCCATCACTGACTCCTGATACAGTGCCATCACTGACTCCTGATACAGTGCCATCACTGACTCCTGATACAGTGCCATCACTGGCTCCTGATACAGTGCCATCACCGGCTACTGATACAGTGCCATCACCGGCTCCTGATACAGTGCCATCACTGACTCCTGATACAGTGCCATCGCCGGCTCCTGATACAGTGCCATCGCCGGCTCCTGATACAGTGCCATCACGGACTCCTGATACAGTGCCATCACTGACTCCTGATACAGTGCCATCACCGACTCCTGATACAGTGCCATCACTGGCTCCTGATACAGTGCCATCACTGACTCCTGATACAGTCCCAGCACTGACTCCTGATACAGTGCCAATACAGACTCCTGATACAGTGCCATCACTGACTCCTGATACAGTGCCAATATTGACTCCTGATACAGTGCCATCACTGACTCCTGATACAGTGCCATCACCGGCTCCTGATACAGTGCCATCACTGACTCCTGATACAGTCCCATCACTGACTCCTGATATAGTGCCATCACTGACTCCTGATACAGTGCCATCACTGACTCCTGATACAGTGCCATCACTGACTCCTGATACAATGCCATCACCGGCTCCTGATACAGTGCCATCGCCGGCTTCTGATACAGTGCCATCACTGACTCCTGATACAGTGCCATCACCGACTCCTGATACAGTGCCATCACCGGCACCTGATACAGTGCCATCACCGGCTCCTGATACAGTGCCATTACTGGCTCCTGATACAGTGCCATCACTGACTCCTGATACAGTGCCATCGCCGGCTTCTGATAAAGTGCCATCACAGACTCCTGATACAGTGCCATCACCGACTCCTGATACAGTGCCATCACCGGCTCCTGATACAGTGCCATCACATGCTCCTGATACAGTGCCATCACTGGCTTCTGATACAGTGCCATCACTGACTCCTGATACAGTGCCATCGCTGGCTCCTGATACATTGCCATCGCCGGCTCCTGATACAGTGCCATCACTGGCTCCTGATACAGTGCCAATACTGAACCCCTGATACAGTGCCATCACTGACTCCTGATACAGTGCCATCACTGACTCCTGATACAGTGCCATCACCGGCTCCTGATACAGTGCCATCACTGACTCCTGATACAGTGCCATCGCCGTCTCCTGATACAGTGCCATCGCCGGCTCCTGATACAGTGCCATCACCGGCTCCTGATACAGTGCCATCACTGACTCCTGATACAGTGCCATCACCGACTCCTGATACAGTGCCATCACTGGCTCCTGATACAGTGCCATCACTGACTCCTGATACAGTGCCAATACAGACTCCTGATACAGTGCCATCACTGACTCCTGATACAGTGCCAATATTGACTCCTGATACAGTGCGAATACTGACTCCTGATACAGTGCCATCACTGACTCCTGATACAGTGCCATCACTGACTCCTGATACAGTGCCATCACCGGCTCCTGATACAGTGCCATCACTGACTCCTGATACAGTGCCATCACTGACTCCTGATATAGTGCCATCACTGACTCCTGATACAGTGCCATCACTGACTCCTGATACAGTGCCATGACTGACTCCTGATACAGTGCCATCACCGGCTCCTGATACAGTGCCATCGCCGGCTTCTGATACAGTGCCATCACTGACTCCTGATACAGTGCCATCACCGACTCCTGATACAGTGCCATCACCGTCTCCTGATATAGTGCCATCACCGGCTCCTGATACAGTGCCATTACTGGCTCCTGATACAGTGCCATCGCCGGCTTCTGATAAAGTGCCATCACAGACTCCTGATACAGTGCCATCGCCGGCTCCTGATACATTGCCATCACTGACTCCTGATACAGTGCCATCACCGACTCCTGATACAGTGCCATCACTGGCTCCTGATACAGTGCCATCACATGCTCCTGATACAGTGCCATCACTGGCTTCTGATACAGTGCCATCACTGACTCCTGATACAGTGCCATCGCTGGCTCCTGATACATTGCCATCGCCGGCTCCTGATACAGTGCCATCACTGGCTCCTGATACAGTGCCAATACTGAACCCCTGATACAGTGCCATCACTGACTCCTGATACAGTGCCATCACTGACTCCTGATACAGTGCCATCGCCGGCTCCTGATACAGTGCCATCACTGACTCCTGACACAGTGCCATCACTGGCTCCTGATACAGTGCCATCATCGGCTCCTGATACAGTGCCATCACCGGCTCCTGATACAGTGCCATCACCGATTCCTGATACAGTGCAATCGCCGGCTCCTGATACAGTGCCATCACTGACTACTGATACAGTGCCATCTCCGGCTCCTGATACAGTGCCATCACTGACTCCTGATACAGTGCCATCACTGACTCCTGATACAGTGCCATCACTGATTCCTGATTCAGTGCCATCACTGACTCCTGATACAGTGCCATCACTGACTCCTGATACAGTGCCATCACTGACTCCTGATACAGTGCCATCACTGACTCCTGATACATTGCCATCACTGACTACTGATACAGTGACATCACTGACTCCTGATGCATTGCCATCACTGGCTCCTGATACAGTGCCATCGCTGACTCCTGATACAGTGCAATCGCCGGCTCCTGATACAGTGCCATCACTGGCTCCTGATACAGTGCCAATACTGAATCCCTGATAAAGTGCCATCACTGACTCCTGATACAGTGCCATCACTGACTCCTGATACAGTGCCATCACTGACTCCTGATACAGTGCCATCACTGGCTCCTGATACAGTGCCATCACCGGCTACTGATACAGTGCCATCACCGGCTCCTGATACAGTGCCATCACTGACTCCTGATACAGTGCCATCGCCGGCTCCTGATACAGTGCCATCGCCGGCTCCTGATACAGTGCCATCACGGACTCCTGATACAGTGCCATCACTGACTCCTGATACAGTGCCATCACCGACTCCTGATACAGTGCCATCACTGGCTCCTGATACAGTGCCATCACTGACTCCTGATACAGTCCCAGCACTGACTCCTGATACAGTGCCAATACAGACTGCTGATACAGTGCCATCACTGACTCCTGATACAGTGCCAATATTGACTCCTGATACAGTGCCATCACTGACTCCTGATACAGTGCCATCACCGGCTCCTGATACAGTGCCATCACTGACTCCTGATACAGTCCCATCACTGACTCCTGATATAGTGCCATCACTGACTCCTGATACAGTGCCATCACTGACTCCTGATACAGTGCCATCACTGACTCCTGATACAATGCCATCACCGGCTCCTGATACAGTGCCATCGCCGGCTTCTGATACAGTGCCATCACTGACTCCTGATACAGTGCCATCACCGACTCCTGATACAGTGCCATCACCGGCACCTGATACAGTGCCATCACCGGCTCCTGATACAGTGCCATTACTGTCTCCTGATACAGTGCCATCACTGACTCCTGATACAGTGCCATCGCCGGCTTCTGATAAAGTGCCATCACAGACTCCTGATACAGTGCCATCACCGACTCCTGATACAGTGCCATCACCGGCTCCTGATACAGTGCCATCACATGCTCCTGATACAGTGCCATCACTGGCTTCTGATACAGTGCCATCACTGACTCCTGATACAGTGCCATCGCTGGCTCCTGATACATTGCCATCGCCGGCTCCTGATACAGTGCCATCACTGGCTCCTGATACAGTGCCAATACTGAACCCCTGATACAGTGCCATCACTGACTCCTGATACAGTGCCATCACTGACTCCTGATACAGTGCCATCACCGGCTCCTGATACAGTGCCATCACTGACTCCTGATACAGTGCCATCGCCGTCTCCTGATACAGTGCCATCGCCGGCTCCTGATACAGTGCCATCACCGGCTCCTGATACAGTGCCATCACTGACTCCTGATACAGTGCCATCACCGACTCCTGATACAGTGCCATCACTGGCTCCTGATACAGTGCCATCACTGACTCCTGATACAGTGCCAATACAGACTCCTGATACAGTGCCATCACTGACTCCTGATACAGTGCCAATATTGACTCCTGATACAGTGCGAATACTGACTCCTGATACAGTGCCATCACTGACTCCTGATACAGTGCCATCACTGACTCCTGATACAGTGCCATCACCGGCTCCTGATACAGTGCCATCACTGACTCCTGATACAGTGCCATCACTGACTCCTGATATAGTGCCATCACTGACTCCTGATAC
Source organism: Heptranchias perlo (assembly GCF_035084215.1). Lineage (NCBI taxonomy): Eukaryota > Metazoa > Chordata > Chondrichthyes > Hexanchiformes > Hexanchidae > Heptranchias > Heptranchias perlo. The sequence goes on along the minus strand of NC_090350.1, from coordinate 4,264,361 downwards.
AGTGCCATCACTGACTCCTGATACAGTGCCATGACTGACTCCTGATACAGTGCCATCACCGGCTCCTGATACAGTGCCATCGCCGGCTTCTGATACAGTGCCATCACTGACTCCTGATACAGTGCCATCACCGACTCCTGATACAGTGCCATCACCGTCTCCTGATATAGTGCCATCACCGGCTCCTGATACAGTGCCATTACTGGCTCCTGATACAGTGCCATCGCCGGCTTCTGATAAAGTGCCATCACAGACTCCTGATACAGTGCCATCGCCGGCTCCTGATACATTGCCATCACTGACTCCTGATACAGTGCCATCACCGACTCCTGATACAGTGCCATCACTGGCTCCTGATACAGTGCCATCACATGCTCCTGATACAGTGCCATCACTGGCTTCTGATACAGTGCCATCACTGACTCCTGATACAGTGCCATCGCTGGCTCCTGATACATTGCCATCGCCGGCTCCTGATACAGTGCCATCACTGGCTCCTGATACAGTGCCAATACTGAACCCCTGATACAGTGCCATCACTGACTCCTGATACAGTGCCATCACTGACTCCTGATACAGTGCCATCGCCGGCTCCTGATACAGTGCCATCACTGACTCCTGACACAGTGCCATCACTGGCTCCTGATACAGTGCCATCATCGGCTCCTGATACAGTGCCATCACCGGCTCCTGATACAGTGCCATCACCGACTCCTGATACAGTGCAATCGCCGGCTCCTGATACAGTGCCATCACTGGCTCCTGATACAGTGCCAATACTGAATCCCTGATACAGTGCCATCACTGACTCCTGATACAGTGCCAATACTGAATCCCTGATACAGTGCCATCACTGACTCCTGATACAGTGCCATCACTGACTCCTGATACAGTGCCATCGCCGGCTCCTGATACAGTGCCATCACTGGCTCCTGATACAGTGCCAATACTGAATCCCTGATACAGTGCCATCACTGACTCCTGATACAGTGCCATCACTGACTCCTGATACAGTGCCATCACTGGCTCCTGATACAGTGCCATCACCGGCTCCTGATACAGTGCCATCACCGGCTCCTGATACAGTGCCATCACGGACTCCTGATACAGTGCCATCGCCGGCTCCTGATACAGTGCCATCGCCGGCTCCTGATACAGTGCCATCACCGACTCCTGATACAGTGCCATCACTGGCTCCTGATACAGTGCCATCACTGACTCCTGATACAGTCCCAGCACTGACTCCTGATACAGTGCCAATAAAGACTGCTGATACAGTGCCATCACTGACTCCTGATACAGTGCCAATATTGACTCCTGATACAGTGCCAATACTGACTCCTGATACAGTGCCATCACTGACTCATAATACAGTGCCATCACTGACTCCTGATACAGTGCCATCACTGACTCCTGATACAGTTCCAATACAGACTCCTGATACAGTGCCATCACTGACTCCTGATACAGTGCCATCACTGACTCCTGATACAGTGCCATCACTGACTCCTGATACATTGCCATCACTGACTCCTGATACAGTGCCATCACTGACTCCTGATACAGTGCCATCACTGACTCCTGATACAGTGCCATCACTGACTCCTGATACAGTGCCATCACTGACTACTGATACAGTGCCATCTCCGGCTCCTGATACAGTGCCATCACTGACTCCTGATACAGTGCCATCACTGACTCCTGATACAGTGCCATCACTGATTCCTGATTCAGTGCCATCACTGACTCCTGATACAGTGCCATCACTGACTCCTGATACAGTGCCATCACTGACTCCTGATACAGTGCCATCACTGACTCCTGATACATTGCCATCACTGACTACTGATACAGTGACATCACTGACTCCTGATGCATTGCCATCACTGGCTCCTGATACAGTGCCATCGCTGACTCCTGATACAGTGCCATCACCGACTCCTGATACAGTGCCATCACCGGCACCTGATACAGTGCCATCACCGGCTCCTGATACAGTGCCATTACAGGCTCCTGATACAGTGCCATCACTGACTCCTGATACAGTGCCATCGCCGGCTTCTGATAAAGTGCCATCACAGACTCCTGATACAGTGCCATCACCGACTCCTGATACAGTGCCATCACCGGCTCCTGATACAGTGCCATCACATGCTCCTGATACAGTGCCATCACTGGCTTCTGATACAGTGCCATCACTGACTCCTGATACAGTGCCATCGCTGGCTCCTGATACATTGCCATCGCCGGCTCCTGATACAGTGCCATCACTGGCTCCTGATACAGTGCCAATACTGAACCCCTGATACAGTGCCATCACTGACTCCTGATACAGTGCCATCACTGACTCCTGATACAGTGCCATCACCGGCTCCTGATACAGTGCCATCACTGACTCCTGATACAGTGCCATCGCCGTCTCCTGATACAGTGCCATCGCCGGCTCCTGATACAGTGCCATCACCGGCTCCTGATACAGTGCCAATACAGACTCCTGATACAGTGCCATCACTGACTCCTGATACAGTGCCAATATTGACTCCTGATACAGTGCGAATACTGACTCCTGATACAGTGCCATCACTGACTCCTGATACAGTGCCATCACTGACTCCTGATACAGTGCCATCACCGGCTCCTGATACAGTGCCATCACTGACTCCTGATACAGTGCCATCACTGACTCCTGATATAGTGCCATCACTGACTCCTGATACAGTGCCATCACTGACTCCTGATACAGTGCCATCACTGACTCCTGATACAGTGCCATCACCGGCTCCTGATACAGTGCCATCGCCGGCTTCTGATACAGTGCCATCACTGACTCCTGATACAGTGCCATCACCGACTCCTGATACAGTGCCATCACCGTCTCCTGATACAGTGCCATCACCGGCTCCTGATACAGTGCCATTACTGGCTCCTGATACAGTGCCATCGCCGGCTTCTGATAAAGTGCCATCACAGACTCCTGATACAGTGCCATCGCCGGCTCCTGATACATTGCCATCACTGACTCCTGATACAGTGCCATCACCGACTCCTGATACAGTGCCATCACTGGCTCCTGATACAGTGCCATCACATGCTCCTGATACAGTGCCATCACTGGCTTCTGATACAGTGCCATCACTGACTCCTGATACAGTGCCATCGCTGGCTCCTGATACATTGCCATCGCCGGCTCCTGATACAGTGCCATCACTGGCTCCTGATACAGTGCCAATACTGAACCCCTGATACAGTGCCATCACTGACTCCTGATACAGTGCCATCACTGACTCCTGATACAGTGCCATCGCCGGCTCCTGATACAGTGCCATCACTGACTCCTGACACAGTGCCATCACTGGCTCCTGATACAGTGCCATCATCGGCTCCTGATACAGTGCCATCACCGGCTCCTGATACAGTGCCATCACCGACTCCTGATACAGTGCCATCGCCGGCTCCTGAAACAGTGCCATCACCGGCTCCTGATACAGTGCCATCACTGACTCCTGATACAGTGCCATCACTGACTCCTGACACAGTGCCATCACCGGCTCCTGATACAGTGCCATCACTGGCTCCTGATACAGTGCCATCACTGACTCCTGATACAGTGCCAGCACTGACTCCTGATACAGTGCCATCACTGACTCCTGATACAGTGCCATCGCCCGCTCCTGATATAGTGCCATCACTGACTCCTGATACAGTGCCATCACTGGCTCCTGATACAGTGCCATCACCGGCTCCTGATACAGTGCCATCACCGGCTCCTGATACAGTGCCATCACTGACTCCTGATACAGTGCCATCGCCGGCTCCTGATACAGTGCCATCACCGGCTCCTGATACAGTGCCAGCACTGACTCCTGATACAGTGCCATCACTGACTCCTGATACAGTGCCAGCACGGACTCCTGATACAGTGCCATCACCGGCTCCTGATACAGTGCCATCACTGGCTCCTGATACAGTGCCATCACTGACTCCTGATACAGTGCCAGCACTGACTCCTGATACAGTGCCAAAACAGACTCCTGATACAGTGCCAATACTGACTCCTGATACAGTGCCATCACTGACTCCTAATACAGTGCCATCACTGGCTCCTGGTACAGTGCCAATACTGACTCCTGATACAGTGCCATCACTGGTTCCTGATAAAGTGCCAGTACTGACTCCTGATACAGTGCCATCACTGGCTCCTGATACAGTGCCATAACTGACTCCTGATACAGTGCCATCACTGACTCCTAATACAGTGCCATCAATGACTCCTGATACAGTGCCATCACCGGCTCCTGATACAGTGCCATCACTGACTCCTGATATCGTGCCATCACTGACTCCTGATATAGTGCCATCACTGACTCCTGATACAGTGCCATCACTGGCTCCTGATACAGTGCCATCACCGGCTCCTGATACAGTGCCATCGCCGGCTTCTGATACAGTGCCATCACTGACGCCTGATACAGTGCCATCACCGGCTCCTGATACAGTGCCATCACTGGCTCCTAATACAGTGCCATCACCGGCACCTGATACAGTGCCATCACTGACTCCTGATTCAGTGCCAGCACTGACTCCTGATACATTGTCAATACAGACTCCTAATACAGTGCCATCACTGACTCCTGATACAGTGCCATCACTGACTCCTGATACAGTGCCATCACTGACTACTGATACAGTGACATCACTGACTCCTGATACATTGCCATAACTGGCTCCTGATACAGTGCCATCACTGGCTCCTGATACAGTGCCAATACTGAATCCCTGATACAGTGCCATCACTGACTCCTGATACAGTGCAATCGCCGGCTCCTGATACAGTGCCATCACTGGCTCCTGATACAGTGCCAATACTGAATCCCTGATACAGTGCCATCACTGACTCCTGATACAGTGCCATCACTGACTCCTGATACAGTGCCATCGCCGGCTCCTGATAGAGTGCCATCACTGACTCCTGATACAGTGCCATCACTGGCTCCTGATACAGTGCCATCACCGGCTCCTGATACAGTGCCATCACCGGCTCCTGATACAGTGCCATCACGGACTCCTGATACAGTGCCATCGCCGGCTCCTGATACAGTGCCATCGCCGGCTCCTGATACAGTGCCATCACCGGCTCCTGATACAGTTCCATCACTGACTCCTGATACAGTGCCATCACCGACTCCTGATACAGTGCCATCACTGGCTCCTGATACAGTGCCATCACTGACTCCTGATACAGTCCCAGCACTGACTCCTGATACAGTGCCAATACAGACTCCTGATACAGTGCCATCACTGACTCCTGATACAGTGCCAATATTGACTCCTGATACAGTGCCAATACTGACTCCTGATACAGTGCCATCACTGACTCCTGATACAGTGCCATCACTGACTCCTGATACAGTGCCATCACTGACTCCTGATACAGTTCCAATACAGACTCCTGATACAGTGCCATCACTGACTCCTGATACAGTGCCATCACTGACTCCTGATACAGTGCCATCACTGACTCCTGATACATTGCCATCACTGACTCCTGATACAGTGCCATCACTGACTCCTGATACAGTGCCATCACTGACTCCTGATACAGTGCCATCACTGACTCCTGATACAGTGCCATCACTGACTACTGATACAGTGCCATCTCCGGCTCCTGATCCAGTGCCATCACTGACTCCTGATACAGTGCCATCACTGACTCCTGATACAGTGCCATCACTGACTCCTGATACAGTGCCATCACTGACTCCTGATACAGTGCCATCACTGACTCCTGATACAGTGCCATCACTGACTCCTGATACAGTGCCATCACTGACTCCTGATTCAGTGCCATCACTGACTCCTGATACAGTGCCATCACTGACTCCTGATACAGTGCCATCACTGACTCCTGATACAGTGCCATCACTGACTCCTGATACATTGCCATCACTGACTACTGATACAGTGCCATCACTGGCTCCTGATACAGTGCCATCGCTGACTCCTGATACAGTGCAATCGCCGGCTCCTGATACAGTGCCATCACTGGCTCCTGATACAGTGCCAATACTGAATCCCTGATAAAGTGCCATCACTGACTCCTGATACAGTGCCATCACTGACTCCTGATACAGTGCCATCACTGACTCCTGATACAGTGCCATCGCCGGCTCCTGATAGAGTGCCATCACTGACTCCTGATACAGTGCCATCACTGGCTCCTGATACAGTGCCATCACCGGCTCCTGATACAGTGCCATCACTGACTCCTGATACAGTGCCATCGCCGGCTCCTGATACAGTGCCATCGCCGGCTCCTGATACAGTGCCATCACGGACTCCTGATACAGTGCCATCACTGACTCCTGATACAGTGCCAATACAGACTCCTGATACAGTGCCATCACTGACTCCTGATACAGTGCCAATATTGACTCCTGATACAGTGCTAATACTGACTCCTGATACAGTGCCATCACTGACTCCTGATACAGTGCCATCACTGACTCCTGATACAGTGCCATCACCGGCTCCTGATACAGTGCCATCACTGACTCCTGATACAGTGCCATCACTGACTCCTGATACAGTGCCATCACTGACTCCTGATACAGTGCCATCACCGGCACCTGATACAGTGCCATCACTGACTCCTGATACAGTCCCATCACTGACTCCTGATATAGTGCCATCACTGACTCCTGATACAGTGCCATCACTGACTCCTGATACAGTGCCATCACTGACTCCTGATACAGTGCCATCACTGACTCCTGATACAATGCCATCACCGGCTCCTGATACAGTGCCATCACCGGCACCTGATACAGTGCCATCACTGACTCCTGATACAATGCCATCACCGGCTCCTGATACAGTGCCATCGCCGGCTTCTGATACAGTGCCATTACTGACTCCTGATACAGTGCCATCACTGACTCCTGATACAGTGCCAATATTGACTCCTGATACAGTGCCAATACTGACTCCTGATACAGTGCCATCACTGACTCCTGATACAGTGCCATCACTGACTCCTGATACAGTGCCATCACTGACTCCTGATACAGTTCCAATACAGACTCCTGATACAGTGCCATCACTGACTCCTGATACAGTGCCATCACTGACTCCTGATACAGTGCCATCACTGACTCCTGATACATTGCCATCACTGACTCCTGATACAGTGCCATCACTGACTCCTGATACAGTGCCATCACTGACTCCTGATACAGTGCCATCACTGACTCCTGATACAGTGCCATCACTGACTACTGATACAGTGCCATCTCCGGCTCCTGATACAGTGCCATCACTGACTCCTGATACAGTGCCATCACTGACTCCTGATACAGTGCCATCACTGACTCCTGATACAGTGCCATCACTGACTCCTGATACAGTGCCATCACTGACTCCTGATACAGTGCCATCACTGACTCCTGATACAGTGCCATCACTGACTCCTGATTCAGTGCCATCACTGACTCCTGATACAGTGCCATCACTGACTCCTGATACGGTGCCATCACTGACTCCTGATACAGTGCCATCACTGACTCCTGATACATTGCCATCACTGACTACTGATACAGTGCCATCACTGGCTCCTGATACAGTGCCATCGCTGACTCCTGATACAGTGCAATCGCCGGCTCCTGATACAGTGCCATCACTGGCTCCTGATACAGTGCCAATACTGAATCCCTGATAAAGTGCCATCACTGACTCCTGATACAGTGCCATCACTGACTCCTGATACAGTGCCATCACTGACTCCTGATACAGTGCCATCGCCGGCTCCTGATAGAGTGCCATCACTGACTCCTGATACAGTGCCATCACTGGCTCCTGATACAGTGCCATCACCGGCTCCTGATACAGTGCCATCACTGACTCCTGATACAGTGCCATCGCCGGCTCCTGATACAGTGCCATCGCCGGCTCCTGATACAGTGCCATCACGGACTCCTGATACAGTGCCATCACTGACTCCTGATACAGTGCCAATACAGACTCCTGATACAGTGCCATCACTGACTCCTGATACAGTGCCAATATTGACTCCTGATACAGTGCTAATACTGACTCCTGATACAGTGCCATCACTGACTCCTGATACAGTGCCATCACTGACTCCTGATACAGTGCCATCACCGGCTCCTGATACAGTGCCATCACTGACTCCTGATACAGTGCCATCACTGACTCCTGATACAGTGCCATCACTGACTCCTGATACAGTGCCATCACCGGCACCTGATACAGTGCCATCACTGACTCCTGATACAGTCCCATCACTGACTCCTGATATAGTGCCATCACTGACTCCTGATACAGTGCCATCACTGACTCCTGATACAGTGCCATCACTGACTCCTGATACAGTGCCATCACTGACTCCTGATACAATGCCATCACCGGCTCCTGATACAGTGCCATCGCCGGCTTCTGATACAGTGCCATTACTGACTCCTGATACAGTGCCATCACCGACTCCTGATACAGTGCCATCACCGGCACCTGATACAGTGCCATCACCGGCTCCTGATACAGTGCCATTACTGGCTCCTGATACAGTGCCATCACTGACTCCTGATACAGTGCCATCGCCGGCTTCTGATAAAGTGCCATCACAGACTCCTGATACAGTGCCATCACCGACTCCTGATACAGTGCCATCACCGGCTCCTGATACAGTGCCATCACATGCTCCTGATACAGTGCCATCACTGGCTTCTGATACAGTGCCATCACTGTCTCCTGATACAGTGCCATCGCTGGCTCCTGATACATTGCCATCGCCGGCTCCTGATACAGTGCCATCACTGGCTCCTGATACAGTGCCAATACTGAACCCCTGATACAGTGCCATCACTGACTCCTGATACAGTGCCATCACTGACTCCTGATACAGTGCCATCACCGGCTCCTGATACAGTGCCATCACTGACTCCTGATACAGTGCCATCGCCGGCTCCTGATACAGTGCCATCGCCGGTTCCTGATACAGTGCCATCACCGGCTCCTGATACAGTGCCATCACTGACTCCTGATACAGTGCCATCACCGACTCCTGATACAGTGCCATCACTGGCTCCTGATACAGTGCCATCACTGACTCCTGATACAGTGCCAATACAGACTCCTGATACAGTGCCATCACTGACTCCTGATACAGTGCCAATATTGACTCCTGATAGTGCGAATACTGACTCCTGATACAGTGCCATCACTGACTCCTGATACAGTGCCATCACTGACTCCTGATACAGTGCCATCACCGGCTCCTGATACAGTGCCATCACTGACTCCTGATACAGTGCCATCACTGACTCCTGATATAGTGCCATCACTGACTCCTGATACAGTGCCATCACTGACTCCTGATACAGTGCCATCACTGACTCCTGATACAGTGCCATCACCGGCTCCTGATACAGTGCCATCGCCAGCTTCTGATACAGTGCCATCACTGACTCCTGATACAGTGCCATCACCGACTCCTGATACAGTGCCATCACCGTCTCCTGATACAGTGCCATCACCGGCTCCTGATACAGTGCCATTACTGGCTCCTGATACAGTGCCATCACAGACTCCTGATACAGTGCCATCGCCGGCTCCTGATACATTGCCATCACTGACTCCTGATACAGTGCCATCACCGACTCCTGATACAGTGCCATCACCGGCTCCTGATACAGTGCCATCACATGCTCCTGATACAGTGCCATCACTGGCTTCTGATACAGTGCCATCACTGACTCCTGATACAGTGCCATCGCTGGCTCCTGATACATTGCCATCGCCGGCTCCTGATACAGTGCCATCACTGGCTCCTGATACAGTGCCAATACTGAACCCCTGATACAGTGCCATCACCGACTCCTGATACAGTGCCATCACTGATTCCTGATACAGTGCCATCGCCGGCTCCTGATACAGTGCCATCACTGACTCCTGACACAGTGCCATCACTGGCTCCTGAAACAGTGCCATCATTGGCTCCTGATACAGTGCCATCACCGGCTCCTGATACAGTGCCATCACCGACTCCTGATACAGTGCTATCGCCGGCTCCTGAAACAGTGCCATCACCGGCTCCTGATACAGTGCCATCACTGACTCCTGATACAGTGCCATCACTGACTCCTGACACAGTGCCATCACCGGCTCCTGATACAGTGCCATCACTTGCTCCTGATACAGTGCCATCACTGACTCCTGATACAGTGCCAGCACTGACTCCTGATACAGTGCCATCACTGACTCCTGATACAGTGCCATCGCCCGCTCCTGATACAGTGCCATCACTGACTCCTGATACAGTGCCATCACTGGCTCCTGATACAGTGCCATCACCGGCTCCTGATACAGTGCCATCACCGGCTCCTGATACAGTGCCATCACTGACTCCTGATACAGTGCCATCGCCGGCTCCTGATACAGTGCCATCACCGGCTCCTGATACAGTGCCAGCACTGACTCCTGATACAGTGCCATCACTGACTCCTGATACATTGCCAGCACGGACTCCTGATACAGTGCCATCACCGGCTCCTGATACAGTGCCATCACTGGCTCCTGATACAGTGCCATCACTGACTCCTGATACAGTGCCAGCACTGACTCCTGATACAGTGCCAATACAGACTCCTGATACAGTGCCAATACTGACTCCTGATACAGTGCCATCACTGACTCCTAATACAGTGCCATCACTGGCTCCTGATACAGTGCCAATACTGACTCCTGATACAGTGCCATCACTGGTTCCTGATAAAGTGCCAGTACTGACTCCTGATACAGTGCCATCACTGGCTCCTGATACAGTGCCAATACTGACTCCTGATACAGTGCCATCACTGACTCCTGATACAGTGCCATCACTGACTCCTGATACAGTGCCATCACCGGCTCCTGATACAGTGCCATCACTGACTCCTGATATCGTGCCATCACTGACTCCTGATATAGTGCCATCACTGACTCCTGATACAGTGCCATCACTGGCTCCTGATACAGTGCCATCACCGGCTCCTGATACAGTGCCATCGCCGGCTTCTGATACAGTGCCATCACTGACTCCTGATACAGTGCCATCACTGGCTCCTGATACAGTGCCATCACCGACTACTGATACAGTGCCATCACCGGCTCCTGATACAGTGCCATCACTGGCTCCTAATACAGTGCCATCACCGGCACCTGATACAGTGCCATCAGTGACTCCTGATTCAGTGCCAGCACTGACTCCTGATACATTGCCAATACAGACTCCTAATACAGTGCCATCACTTACTCCTGATACAGTGCCAATACTAACTCCTGGTACATTGCCATCACTGACTCCTGATACAGTGCCATCACTGGCTCCTGATACCATGCCAATAATGACTCCTGATACAGTGCCATCACTGGCTCCTGATACAGTGCCAATACTGACTCCTGATACAGTGCCATCACTGACTCCTGATACAGTGCCATCACTGACTCCTGATACAGTGCCATCACTGACTCCTGATAAAGTGCCATCACCGGCCCCTGATACAGTGCCAATACAGACTCCTGATGCAGTGCCATCACTGACTCCTGATTCAGTGCCAGCACTGACTCCTGATACAGTGCCAATACAGACTCTTGATACAGTGCCATCACTGACTCCTGATACAGTGCCAATACTGAATCCTGATACAGTGCCATCACTGACTCCTGATACAATGCCATCACTGGCTCCTGATACCATGCCAATCATGACTCCTGATACAGTGCCATCACTGGCTCCTGATTAAGTGCCAATACTGACTCCTGATACAGTGCCATCACTGACTCCTGATACAGTGCCATCACTGGCTCCTAATACAGTGTCAATACTGACTCCTGATACAGTGCCATCACTGACTCCTGATACAGTGCCATCACTGACTCCTGATACAGTGCCATCACTGACTCCTGATACAGGGCCATCACCGGCTCCTGATACAGTGCCAATACAGTCTCCTGATACAGTGCCATCACTGGCTCCTGATACAGTGCCATCACAGACTCCTGATACAGTGCCAATACAGACTCCTGATAAAGTGCCATCAATGACTCAAGATAAAGTGCGATCACTGACTCCTGATACAGTGCCTTCACTAACTCCTGATACAGTGCCATCACTGACTCCTGATACAGTGCCATCACTGACTCCTGATACAGTGCCATCACTGGCTACTGATACAGTGCCATCGCCGGCTCCTGACACAGTGCCATCACTGCCTCCTGATACAGTGCCATCACTGGCTCCTGATAAAGTGCCAGCACTGACTCCTGATACAGTGCCATCACTGACTCCTGATACAGTGCCATCACTGACTCCTGATACAGTGCCATCACCGGCTCCTGATACAGTGCCATCACCTGCTACTGATACAGTGCCATCACCAGCTCCTGATACAGTGCCATCACTGACTCCTGATACAGTGCCATCACTGACTCCTGATACAGTGCCATCACTGGCTACTGATACCATGCCAATAATGTCTCCTGATACAGTGCCATCACTGGCTCCTGATTCAGTGCCAATACTGATTCCTGATACAGTGCCATCACTGACTCCTGAAACATTGCCATCACTGGCTCCTGATACAATGCCAATACTGACACCTGATACAGTGCCATCACTGACTCCTGATACAGTGCCATCACTTACTCCGGAAACAGTGCCATCACCGGCTCCTGATACAGTGCCAATAAAGACTCCTGATACAGTGCCATCACCGGCTCCTTATAAAGTGCCAATACAGACTCCTGATACAGTGCCATCACTGACTCCTGATACAGTGCCAATACAGACTCCTGATACAGTGCCAATACAGACTCCTGATACAGTGCCATCACTGACTCCGGATACAGTGCCATCACTGGCTCCTGATACAGTGCCATCACTGACTCCTGATACAGTGCCATCACCGGCTCCTGATACAGTGCCAATACTGACTCCTGATACAGTGCCATCGCCGGCTCCTGATACAGTGCCATCACTGGCTCCTGATACATTGACATCGCCGGCTCCTGATACAGTGCCATCACTGACTCCTGATACAGTGCCATCGCCGGCTCCTGATACAGTGCCATCACTGGCTACTGATACCATGCCAATAATGTCTCCTGATACAGTGCCATCACTGGCTCCTGATTCAGTGCCAATACTGACTCCTGATACAGTGCCATCACTGGCTTCTGATACAGTGCCATCACTGACTCCTGATACAGTGCCATCGCTGGCTCCTGATACATTGCCATCGCCGGCTCCTGATACAGTGCCATCACTGGCTCCTGATACAGTGCCAATACTGAACCCCTGATACAGTGCCATCACTGACTCCTGATACAGTGCCATCACTGACTCCTGATACAGTGCCATCACCGGCTCCTGATACAGTGCCATCACTGACTCCTGATACAGTGCCATCGCCGTCTCCTGATACAGTGCCATCGCCGGCTCCTGATACAGTGCCATCACCGGCTCCTGATACAGTGCCATCACTGACTCCTGATACAGTGCCATCACCGACTCCTGATACAGTGCCATCACTGGCTCCTGATACAGTGCCATCACTGACTCCTGATACAGTGCCAATACAGACTCCTGATACAGTGCCATCACTGACTCCTGATACAGTGCCAATATTGACTCCTGATACAGTGCCATCACTGACTCCTGATACAGTGCCATCACCGACTCCTGATACAGTGCCATCACCGTCTCCTGATATAGTGCCATCACCGGCTCCTGATACAGTGCCATTACTGGCTCCTGATACAGTGCCATCGCCGGCTTCTGATAAAGTGCCATCACAGACTCCTGATACAGTGCCATCGCCGGCTCCTGATACATTGCCATCACTGACTCCTGATACAGTGCCATCACCGACTCCTGATACAGTGCCATCACTGGCTCCTGATACAGTGCCATCACATGCTCCTGATACAGTGCCATCACTGGCTTCTGATACAGTGCCATCACTGACTCCTGATACAGTGCCATCGCTGGCTCCTGATACATTGCCATCGCCGGCTCCTGATACAGTGCCATCACTGGCTCCTGATACAGTGCCAATACTGAACCCCTGATACAGTGCCATCACTGACTCCTGATACAGTGCCATCACTGACTCCTGATACAGTGCCATCGCCGGCTCCTGATACAGTGCCATCACTGACTCCTGACACAGTGCCATCACTGGCTCCTGATACAGTGCCATCATCGGCTCCTGATACAGTGCCATCACCGGCTCCTGATACAGTGCCATCACCGACTCCTGATACAGTGCAATCGCCGGCTCCTGATACAGTGCCATCACTGGCTCCTGATACAGTGCCAATACTGAATCCCTGATACAGTGCCATCACTGACTCCTGATACAGTGCCAATACTGAATCCCTGATACAGTGCCATCACTGACTCCTGATACAGTGCCATCACTGACTCCTGATACAGTGCCATCACTGACTCCTGATACAGTGCCATCGCCGGCTCCTGATACAGTGCCATCACTGGCTCCTGATACAGTGCCAATACTGAATCCCTGATACAGTGCCATCACTGAGTCCTGATACAGTGCCATCACTGACTCCTGATACAGTGCCATCACTGGCTCCTGATACAGTGCCATCACCGGCTCCTGATACAGTGCCATCACCGGCTCCTGATACAGTGCCATCACGGACTCCTGATACAGTGCCATCGCCGGCTCCTGATACAGTGCCATCGCCGGCTCCTGATACAGTGCCATCACCGACTCCTGATACAGTGCCATCACTGGCTCCTGATACAGTGCCATCACTGACTCCTGATACAGTCCCAGCACTGACTCCTGATACAGTGCCAATAAAGACTGCTGATACAGTGCCATCACTGACTCCTGATACAGTGCCAATATTGACTCCTGATACAGTGCCAATACTGACTCCTGATACAGTGCCATCACTGACTCATAATACAGTGCCATCACTGACTCCTGATACAGTGCCATCACTGACTCCTGATACAGTTCCAATACAGACTCCTGATACAGTGCCATCACTGACTCCTGATACAGTGCCATCACTGACTCCTGATACAGTGCCATCACTGACTCCTGATACATTGCCATCACTGACTCCTGATACATTGCCATCACTGACTCCTGATACAGTGCCATCACTGACTCCTGATACAGTGCCATCACTGACTCCTGATACAGTGCCATCACTGACTCCTGATACAGTGCCATCACCGACTCCTGATACAGTGCCATCACCGGCACCTGATACAGTGCCATCACCGGCTCCTGATACAGTGCCATTACTGGCTCCTGATACAGTGCCATCACTGACTCCTGATACAGTGCCATCGCCGGCTTCTGATAAAGTGCCATCACAGACTCCTGATACAGTGCCATCACCGACTCCTGATACAGTGCCATCACCGGCTCCTGATACAGTGCCATCACATGCTCCTGATACAGTGCCATCACTGGCTTCTGATACAGTGCCATCACTGACTCCTGATACAGTGCCATCGCTGGCTCCTGATACATTGCCATCGCCGGCTCCTGATACAGTGCCATCACTGGCTCCTGATACAGTGCCAATACTGAACCCCTGATACAGTGCCATCACTGACTCCTGATACAGTGCCATCACTGACTCCTGATACAGTGCCATCACCGGCTCCTGATACAGTGCCATCACTGACTCCTGATACAGTGCCATCGCCGTCTCCTGATACAGTGCCATCGCCGGCTCCTGATACAGTGCCATCACCGGCTCCTGATACAGTGCCAATACAGACTCCTGATACAGTGCCATCACTGACTCCTGATACAGTGCCAATATTGACTCCTGATACAGTGCGAATACTGACTCCTGATACAGTGCCATCACTGACTCCTGATACAGTGCCATCACTGACTCCTGATACAGTGCCATCACCGGCTCCTGATACAGTGCCATCACTGACTCCTGATACAGTGCCATCACTGACTCCTGATATAGTGCCATCACTGACTCCTGATACAGTGCCATCACTGACTCCTGATACAGTGCCATCACTGACTCCTGATACAGTGCCATCACTGACTCCTGATACAGTGCCATCGCCGGCTCCTGATACAGTGCCATCACTGGCTCCTGATACAGTGCCAATACTGAATCCCTGATACAGTGCCATCACTGACTCCTGATACAGTGCCATCACTGACTCCTGATACAGTGCCATCACTGGCTCCTGATACAGTGCCATCACCGGCTCCTGATACAGTGCCATCACCGGCTCCTGATACAGTGCCATCACGGACTCCTGATACAGTGCCATCGCCGGCTCCTGATACAGTGCCATCGCCGGCTCCTGATACAGTGCCATCACCGACTCCTGATACAGTGCCATCACTGGCTCCTGATACAGTGCCATCACTGACTCCTGATACAGTCCCAGCACTGACTCCTGATACAGTGCCAATAAAGACTGCTGATACAGTGCCATCACTGACTCCTGATACAGTGCCAATATTGACTCCTGATACAGTGCCAATACTGACTCCTGATACAGTGCCATCACTGACTCATAATACAGTGCCATCACTGACTCCTGATACAGTGCCATCACTGACTCCTGATACAGTTCCAATACAGACTCCTGATACAGTGCCATCACTGACTCCTGATACAGTGCCATCACTGACTCCTGATACAGTGCCATCACTGACTCCTGATACATTGCCATCACTGACTCCTGATACAGTGCCATCACTGACTCCTGATACAGTGCCATCACTGACTCCTGATACAGTGCCATCACTGACTCCTGATACAGTGCCATCACTGACTCCTGATACAGTGCCATCACTGACTCCTGACACAGTGCCATCACCGGCACCTGATACAGTGCCATCACCGGCTCCTGATACAGTGCCATTACTGGCTCCTGATACAGTGCCATCACTGACTCCTGATACAGTGCCATCGCCGGCTTCTGATAAAGTGCCATCACAGACTCCTGATACAGTGCCATCACCGACTCCTGATACAGTGCCATCACCGGCTCCTGATACAGTGCCATCACATGCTCCTGATACCGTGCCATCACTGGCTTCTGATACAGTGCCATCACTGACTCCTGATACAGTGCCATCGCTGGCTCCTGATACATTGCCATCGCCGGCTCCTGATACAGTGCCATCACTGGCTCCTGATACAGTGCCAATACTGAACCCCTGATACAGTGCCATCACTGACTCCTGATACAGTGCCATCACTGACTCCTGATACAGTGCCATCACCGGCTCCTGATACAGTGCCATCACTGACTCCTGATACAGTGCCATCGCCGTCTCCTGATACAGTGCCATCGCCGGCTCCTGATACAGTGCCATCACCGGCTCCTGATACAGTGCCAATACAGACTCCTGATACAGTGCCATCACTGACTCCTGATACAGTGCCAATATTGACTCCTGATACAGTGCGAATACTGACTCCTGATACAGTGCCATCACTGACTCCTGATACAGTGCCATCACTGACTCCTGATACAGTGCCATCACCGGCTCCTGATACAGTGCCATCACTGACTCCTGATACAGTGCCATCACTGACTCCTGATATAGTGCCATCACTGACTCCTGATACAGTGCCATCACTGACTCCTGATACAGTGCCATCACTGACTCCTGATACAGTGCCATCACCGGCTCCTGATACAGTGCCATCGCCGGCTTCTGATACAGTGCCATCACTGACTCCTGATACAGTGCCATCACCGACTCCTGATACAGTGCCATCACCGTCTCCTGATACAGTGCCATCACCGGCTCCTGATACAGTGCCATTACTGGCTCCTGATACAGTGCCATCGCCGGCTTCTGATAAAGTGCCATCACAGACTCCTGATACAGTGCCATCGCCGGCTCCTGATACATTGCCATCACTGACTCCTGATACAGTGCCATCACCGACTCCTGATACAGTGCCATCACTGGCTCCTGATACAGTGCCATCACATGCTCCTGATACAGTGCCATCACTGGCTTCTGATACAGTGCCATCACTGACTCCTGATACAGTGCCATCGCTGGCTCCTGATACATTGCCATCGCCGGCTCCTGATACAGTGCCATCACTGGCTCCTGATACAGTGCCAATACTGAACCCCTGATACAGTGCCATCACTGACTCCTGATACAGTGCCATCACTGACTCCTGATACAGTGCCATCGCCGGCTCCTGATACAGTGCCATCACTGACTCCTGACACAGTGCCATCACTGGCTCCTGATACAGTGCCATCATCGGCTCCTGATACAGTGCCATCACCGGCTCCTGATACAGTGCCATCACCGACTCCTGATACAGTGCCATCGCCGGCTCCTGAAACAGTGCCATCACCGGCTCCTGATACAGTGCCATCACTGACTCCTGATACAGTGCCATCACTGACTCCTGACACAGTGCCATCACCGGCTCCTGATACAGTGCCATCACTGGCTCCTGATACAGTGCCATCACTGACTCCTGATACAGTGCCAGCACTGACTCCTGATACAGTGCCATCACTGACTCCTGATACAGTGCCATCGCCCGCTCCTGATATAGTGCCATCACTGACTCCTGATACAGTGCCATCACTGGCTCCTGATACAGTGCCATCACCGGCTCCTGATACAGTGCCATCACCGGCTCCTGATACAGTGCCATCACTGACTCCTGATACAGTGCCATCGCCGGCTCCTGATACAGTGCCATCACCGGCTCCTGATACAGTGCCAGCACTGACTCCTGATACAGTGCCATCACTGACACCTGATACAGTGCCAGCACGGACTCCTGATACAGTGCCATCACCGGCTCCTGATACAGTGCCATCACTGGCTCCTGATACAGTGCCATCACTGACTCCTGATACAGTGCCAGCACTGACTCCTGATACAGTGCCAAAACAGACTCCTGATACAGTGCCAATACTGACTCCTGATACAGTGCCATCACTGACTCCTAATACAGTGCCATCACTGGCTCCTGGTACAGTGCCAATACTGACTCCTGATACAGTGCCATCACTGGTTCCTGATAAAGTGCCAGTACTGACTCCTGATACAGTGCCATCACTGGCTCCTGATACAGTGCCATAACTGACTCCTGATACAGTGCCATCACTGACTCCTAATACAGTGCCATCAATGACTCCTGATACAGTGCCATCACCGGCTCCTGATACAGTGCCATCACTGACTCCTGATATCGTGCCATCACTGACTCCTGATATAGTGCCATCACTGACTCCTGATACAGTGCCATCACTGGCTCCTGATACAGTGCCATCACCGGCTCCTGATACAGTGCCATCGCCGGCTTCTGATACAGTGCCATCACTGACGCCTGATACAGTGCCATCACCGGCTCCTGATACAGTGCCATCACTGGCTCCTAATACAGTGCCATCACCGGCACCTGATACAGTGCCATCACTGACTCCTGATTCAGTGCCAGCACTGACTCCTGATACATTGTCAATACAGACTCCGAATACAGTGCCATCACTGACTCCTGATACAGTGCCATCACTGACTCCTGATACAGTGCCATCACTGACTACTGATACAGTGACATCACTGACTCCTGATACATTGCCATAACTGGCTCCTGATACAGTGCCATCACTGGCTCCTGATACAGTGCCAATACTGAATCCCTGATACAGTGCCATCACTGACTCCTGATACAGTGCAATCGCCGGCTCCTGATACAGTGCCATCACTGGCTCCTGATACAGTGCCAATACTGAATCCCTGATACAGTGCCATCACTGACTCCTGATACAGTGCCATCACTGACTCCTGATACAGTGCCATCGCCGGCTCCTGATAGAGTGCCATCACTGACTCCTGATACAGTGCCATCACTGGCTCCTGATACAGTGCCATCACCGGCTCCTGATACAGTGCCATCACCGGCTCCTGATACAGTGCCATCACGGACTCCTGATACAGTGCCATCGCCGGCTCCTGATACAGTGCCATCGCCGGCTCCTGATACAGTGCCATCACCGGCTCCTGATACAGTTCCATCACTGACTCCTGATACAGTGCCATCACCGACTCCTGATACAGTGCCATCACTGGCTCCTGATACAGTGCCATCACTGACTCCTGATACAGTCCCAGCACTGACTCCTGATACAGTGCCAATACAGACTCCTGATACAGTGCCATCACTGACTCCTGATACAGTGCCAATATTGACTCCTGATACAGTGCCAATACTGACTCCTGATACAGTGCCATCACTGACTCCTGATACAGTGCCATCACTGACTCCTGATACAGTGCCATCACTGACTCCTGATACAGTTCCAATACAGACTCCTGATACAGTGCCATCACTGACTCCTGATACAGTGCCATCACTGACTCCTGATACAGTGCCATCACTGACTCCTGATACATTGCCATCACTGACTCCTGATACAGTGCCATCACTGACTCCTGATACAGTGCCATCACTGACTCCTGATACAGTGCCATCACTGACTCCTGATACAGTGCCATCACTGACTACTGATACAGTGCCATCTCCGGCTCCTGATCCAGTGCCATCACTGACTCCTGATACAGTGCCATCACTGACTCCTGATACAGTGCCATCACTGACTCCTGATACAGTGCCATCACTGACTCCTGATACAGTGCCATCACTGACTCCTGATACAGTGCCATCACTGACTCCTGATACAGTGCCATCACTGACTCCTGATTCAGTGCCATCACTGACTCCTGATACAGTGCCATCACTGACTCCTGATACAGTGCCATCACTGACTCCTGATACAGTGCCATCACTGACTCCTGATACATTGCCATCACTGACTACTGATACAGTGCCATCACTGGCTCCTGATACAGTGCCATCGCTGACTCCTGATACAGTGCAATCGCCGGCTCCTGATACAGTGCCATCACTGGCTCCTGATACAGTGCCAGTACTGAATCCCTGATAAAGTGCCATCACTGACTCCTGATACAGTGCCATCACTGACTCCTGATACAGTGCCATCACTGACTCCTGATACAGTGCCATCGCCGGCTCCTGATAGAGTGCCATCACTGACTCCTGATACAGTGCCATCACTGGCTCCTGATACAGTGCCATCACCGGCTCCTGATACAGTGCCATCACTGACTCCTGATACAGTGCCATCGCCGGCTCCTGATACAGTGCCATCGCCGGCTCCTGATACAGTGCCATCACGGACTCCTGATACAGTGCCATCACTGACTCCTGATACAGTGCCAATACAGACTCCTGATACAGTGCCATCACTGACTCCTGATACAGTGCCAATATTGACTCCTGATACAGTGCTAATACTGACTCCTGATACAGTGCCATCACTGACTCCTGATACAGTGCCATCACTGACTCCTGATACAGTGCCATCACCGGCTCCTGATACAGTGCCATCACTGACTCCTGATACAGTGCCATCACTGACTCCTGATACAGTGCCATCACTGACTCCTGATACAGTGCCATCACCGGCACCTGATACAGTGCCATCACTGACTCCTGATACAGTCCCATCACTGACTCCTGATATAGTGCCATCACTGACTCCTGATACAGTGCCATCACTGACTCCTGATACAGTGCCATCACTGACTCCTGATACAGTGCCATCACTGACTCCTGATACAATGCCATCACCGGCTCCTGATACAGTGCCATCACCGGCACCTGATACAGTGCCATCACTGACTCCTGATACAATGCCATCACCGGCTCCTGATACAGTGCCATCGCCGGCTTCTGATACAGTGCCATTACTGACTCCTGATACAGTGCCTTCACTGACTCCTGATACAGTGCCAATATTGACTCCTGATACAGTGCCAATACTGACTCCTGATACAGTGCCATCACTGACTCCTGATACAGTGCCATCACTGACTCCTGATACAGTGCCATCACTGACTCCTGATACAGTTCCAATACAGACTCCTGATACAGTGCCATCACTGACTCCTGATACAGTGCCATCACTGACTCCTGATACAGTGCCATCACTGACTCCTGATACATTGCCATCACTGACTCCTGATACAGTGCCATCACTGACTCCTGATACAGTGCCATCACTGACTCCTGATACAGCGCCATCACTGACTCCTGATACAGTGCCATCACTGACTACTGATACAGTGCCATCTCCGGCTCCTGATACAGTGCCATCACTGACTCCTGATTCAGTGCCATCACTGACTCCTGATACAGTGCCATCACTGACTCCTGATACAGTGCCATCACTGACTCCTGATACAGTGCCATCACTGACTCCTGATACATTGCCATCACTGACTACTGATACAGTGCCATCACTGGCTCCTGATACAGTGCCATCGCTGACTCCTGATACAGTGCAATCGCCGGCTCCTGATACAGTGCCATCACTGGCTCCTGATACAGTGCCAATACTGAATCCCTGATAAAGTGCCATCACTGACTCCTGATACAGTGCCATCACTGACTCCTGATACAGTGCCATCACTGACTCCTGATACAGTGCCATCGCCGGCTCCTGATAGAGTGCCATCACTGACTCCTGATACAGTGCCATCACTGGCTCCTGATACAGTGCCATCACCGGCTCCTGATACAGTGCCATCACTGACTCCTGATACAGTGCCATCGCCGGCTCCTGATACAGTGCCATCGCCGGCTCCTGATACAGTGCCATCACGGACTCCTGATACAGTGCCATCACTGACTCCTGATACAGTGCCAATACAGACTCCTGATACAGTGCCATCACTGACTCCTGATACAGTGCCAATATTGACTCCTGATACAGTGCTAATACTGACTCCTGATACAGTGCCATCACTGACTCCTGATACAGTGCCATCACTGACTCCTGATACAGTGCCATCACCGGCTCCTGATACAGTGCCATCACTGACTCCTGATACAGTGCCATCACTGACTCCTGATACAGTGCCATCACTGACTCCTGATACAGTGCCATCACCGGCACCTGATACAGTGCCATCACTGACTCCTGATACAGTCCCATCACTGACTCCTGATATAGTGCCATCACTGACTCCTGATACAGTGCCATCACTGACTCCTGATACAGTGCCATCACTGACTCCTGATACAGTGCCATCACTGACTCCTGATACAATGCCATCACCGGCTCCTGATACAGTGCCATCGCCGGCTTCTGATACAGTGCCATTACTGACTCCTGATACAGTGCCATCACCGACTCCTGATACAGTGCCATCACCGGCACCTGATACAGTGCCATCACCGGCTCCTGATACAGTGCCATTACTGGCTCCTGATACAGTGCCATCACTGACTCCTGATACAGTGCCATCGCCGGCTTCTGATAAAGTGCCATCACAGACTCCTGATACAGTGCCATCACCGACTCCTGATACAGTGCCATCACCGGCTCCTGATACAGTGCCATCACATGCTCCTGATACAGTGCCATCACTGGCTTCTGATACAGTGCCATCACTGTCTCCTGATACAGTGCCATCGCTGGCTCCTGATACATTGCCATCGCCGGCTCCTGATACAGTGCCATCACTGGCTCCTGATACAGTGCCAATACTGAACCCCTGATACAGTGCCATCACTGACTCCTGATACAGTGCCATCACTGACTCCTGATACAGTGCCATCACCGGCTCCTGATACAGTGCCATCACTGACTCCTGATACAGTGCCATCGCCGGCTCCTGATACAGTGCCATCGCCGGTTCCTGATACAGTGCCATCACCGGCTCCTGATACAGTGCCATCACTGACTCCTGATACAGTGCCATCACCGACTCCTGATACAGTGCCATCACTGGCTCCTGATACAGTGCCATCACTGACTCCTGATACAGTGCCAATACAGACTCCTGATACAGTGCCATCACTGACTCCTGATACAGTGCCAATATTGACTCCTGATAGTGCGAATACTGACTCCTGATACAGTGCCATCACTGACTCCTGATACAGTGCCATCACTGACTCCTGATACAGTGCCATCACCGGCTCCTGATACAGTGCCATCACTGACTCCTGATACAGTGCCATCACTGACTCCTGATATAGTGCCATCACTGACTCCTGATACAGTGCCATCACTGACTCCTGATACAGTGCCATCACTGACTCCTGATACAGTGCCATCACCGGCTCCTGATACAGTGCCATCGCCAGCTTCTGATACAGTGCCATCACTGACTCCTGATACAGTGCCATCACCGACTCCTGATACAGTGCCATCACCGTCTCCTGATACAGTGCCATCACCGGCTCCTGATACAGTGCCATTACTGGCTCCTGATACAGTGCCATCAATGACTCCTGATACAGTGCCATCGCCGGCTTCTGATAAAGTGCCATCACAGACTCCTGATACAGTGCCATCGCCGGCTCCTGATACATTGCCATCACTGACTCCTGATACAGTGCCATCACCGACTCCTGATACAGTGCCATCACCGGCTCCTGATACAGTGCCATCACATGCTCCTGATACAGTGCCATCACTGGCTTCTGATACAGTGCCATCACTGACTCCTGATACAGTGCCATCGCTGGCTCCTGATACATTGCCATCGCCGGCTCCTGATACAGTGCCATCACTGGCTCCTGATACAGTGCCAATACTGAACCCCTGATACAGTGCCATCACCGACTCCTGATACAGTGCCATCACTGATTCCTGATACAGTGCCATCGCCGGCTCCTGATACAGTGCCATCACTGACTCCTGACACAGTGCCATCACTGGCTCCTGAAACAGTGCCATCATTGGCTCCTGATACAGTGCCATCACCGGCTCCTGATACAGTGCCATCACCGACTCCTGATACAGTGCCATCGCCGGCTCCTGAAACAGTGCCATCACCGGCTCCTGATACAGTGCCATCACTGACTCCTGATACAGTGCCATCACTGACTCCTGACACAGTGCCATCACCGGCTCCTGATACAGTGCCATCACTTGCTCCTGATACAGTGCCATCACTGACTCCTGATACAGTGCCAGCACTGACTCCTGATACAGTGCCATCACTGACTCCTGATACAGTGCCATCGCCCGCTCCTGATACAGTGCCATCACTGACTCCTGATACAGTGCCATCACTGGCTCCTGATACAGTGCCATCACCGGCTCCTGATACAGTGCCATCACCGGCTCCTGATACAGTGCCATCACTGACTCCTGATACAGTGCCATCGCCGGCTCCTGATACAGTGCCATCACCGGCTCCTGATACAGTGCCAGCACTGACTCCTGATACAGTGCCATCACTGACTCCTGATACATTGCCAGCACGGACTCCTGATACAGTGCCATCACCGGCTCCTGATACAGTGCCATCACTGGCTCCTGATACAGTGCCATCACTGACTCCTGATACAGTGCCAGCACTGACTCCTGATACAGTGCCAATACAGACTCCTGATACAGTGCCAATACTGACTCCTGATACAGTGCCATCACTGACTCCTAATACAGTGCCATCACTGGCTCCTGATACAGTGCCAATACTGACTCCTGATACAGTGCCATCACTGGTTCCTGATAAAGTGCCAGTACTGACTCCTGATACAGTGCCATCACTGGCTCCTGATACAGTGCCAATACTGACTCCTGATACAGTGCCATCACTGACTCCTGATACAGTGCCATCACTGACTCCTGATACAGTGCCATCACCGGCTCCTGATACAGTGCCATCACTGACTCCTGATATCGTGCCATCACTGACTCCTGATATAGTGCCATCACTGACTCCTGATACAGTGCCATCACTGGCTCCTGATACAGTGCCATCACCGGCTCCTGATACAGTGCCATCGCCGGCTTCTGATACAGTGCCATCACTGACTCCTGATACAGTGCCATCACTGGCTCCTGATACAGTGCCATCACCGACTACTGATACAGTGCCATCACCGGCTCCTGATACAGTGCCATCACTGGCTCCTAATACAGTGCCATCACCGGCACCTGATACAGTGCCATCAGTGACTCCTGATTCAGTGCCAGCACTGACTCCTGATACATTGCCAATACAGACTCCTAATACAGTGCCATCACTGACTCCTGATACAGTGCCAATACTAACTCCTGGTACATTGCCATCACTGACTCCTGATACAGTGCCATCACTGGCTCCTGATACCATGCCAATAATGACTCCTGATACAGTGCCATCACTGGCTCCTGATACAGTGCCAATACTGACTCCTGATACAGTGCCATCACTGACTCCTGATACAGTGCCATCACTGACTCCTGATACAGTGCCATCACTGACTCCTGATAAAGTGCCATCACCGGCCCCTGATACAGTGCCAATACAGACTCCTGATGCAGTGCCATCACTGACTCCTGATTCAGTGCCAGCACTGACTCCTGATACAGTGCCAATACAGACTCTTGATACAGTGCCATCACTGACTCCTGATACAGTGCCAATACTGAATCCTGATACAGTGCCATCACTGACTCCTGATACAATGCCATCACTGGCTCCTGATACCATGCCAATCATGACTCCTGATACAGTGCCATCACTGGCTCCTGATTAAGTGCCAATACTGACTCCTGATACAGTGCCATCACTGACTCCTGATACAGTGCCATCACTGGCTCCTAATACAGTGTCAATACTGACTCCTGATACAGTGCCATCACTGACTCCTGATACAGTGCCATCACTGACTCCTGATACAGTGCCATCACTGACTCCTGATACAGGGCCATCACCGGCTCCTGATACAGTGCCAATACAGTCTCCTGATACAGTGCCATCACTGGCTCCTGATACAGTGCCATCACAGACTCCTGATACAGTGCCAATACAGACTCCTGATAAAGTGCCATCAATGACTCAAGATAAAGTGCGATCACTGACTCCTGATACAGTGCCTTCACTAACTCCTGATACAGTGCCATCACTGACTCCTGATACAGTGCCATCACTGACTCCTGATACAGTGCCATCACTGGCTACTGATACAGTGCCATCGCCGGCTCCTGACACAGTGCCATCACTGCCTCCTGATACAGTGCCATCACTGGCTCCTGATAAAGTGCCAGCACTGACTCCTGATACAGTGCCATCACTGACTCCTGATACAGTGCCATCACTGGCTCCTGATACAGTGCCATCACCGGCTCCTGATACAGTGCCATCACCTGCTACTGATACAGTGCCATCACCAGCTCCTGATACAGTGCCATCACTGACTCCTGATACAGTGCCATCACTGACTCCTGATACAGTGCCATCACTGGCTACTGATACCATGCCAATAATGTCTCCTGATACAGTGCCATCACTGGCTCCTGATTCAGTGCCAATACTGATTCCTGATACAGTGCCATCACTGACTCCTGATACATTGCCATCACTGGCTCCTGATACAATGCCAATACTGACACCTGATACAGTGCCATCACTGACTCCTGATACAGTGCCATCACTTACTCCGGAAACAGTGCCATCACCGGCTCCTGATACAGTACCAATAAAGACTCCTGATACAGTGCCATCACCGGCTCCTTATAAAGTGCCAATACAGACTCCTGATACAGTGCCATCACTGACTCCTGATACAGTGCCAATACAGACTCCTGATACAGTGCCAATACAGACTCCTGATACAGTGCCATCACTGACTCCGGATACAGTGCCATCACTGGCTCCTGATACAGTGCCATCACTGACTCCTGATACAGTGCCATCACCGGCTCCTGATACAGTGCCAATACTGACTCCTGATACAGTGCCATCGCCGGCTCCTGATACAGTGCCATCACTGGCTCCTGATACATTGACATCGCCGGCTCCTGATACAGTGCCATCACTGACTCCTGATACAGTGCCATCGCCGGCTCCTGATACAGTGCGATTACTGACTCCTGATACATTGCCATCACCGGCTCCTGATACAGTGCCATCTCCAGCTCCTGATACAGTCCGATCAATGACTCCTGATACAGTGCCATCACCGGCTCCTGATACAGTGCCATCACTGACTCCTGATTCAGTGCCAGTACTGACTCCTGATACAGTGCCATCACTGGCTCCTGATACAGTGCCATCACCGACTCCTGATACAGTGCCATCACCGGCTCCTGATACAGTGCCATCACTGGCTCCTGATACAGTGCCATCACTGACTCCTGATACAGTGCCATCACTGGCTCCTGATACAGTGCCATCACCGACTCCTGATAGAGTGCCATCACCGGCTCCTGATACAGTGCCATCACTGGCTCCTAATACAGTGCCATCACCGGCTCCTGATACAGTGCCATCACTGACTCCTGATTCAGTGCCAGCACTGACTCCTGATACATTGCCAATACAGACTCCTAATACAGTGCCATCACTGGCTCCTGATACAGTGCCAATACTGACTCCTGATACAGTGCCATCACTGACTCCTGATACAGTGCCATCACTGACTCCTGATACAGTGCCATCACTGGCTCCTAATACAGTGCCATCACCGGCTCCTGATACAGTGCCATTACTGACTACTGATACAGTGCCATCACTGACTCCTGATACAGTGCCATCACCGGCTCCTGATACAGTGCCAATACAGACTCCTGATACAGTGCCATCACTGACTCCTGATTCAGTGCCAGCACTGACTCCTGATACAGTGCCAATACAGACTCTTGATACAGTGCCATCACTGACTCCTGATACAGTGCCAATACTGAATCCTGATACAGTGCCATCACTGATTCGTGATACAGTGCCATCACTGGCTCCTGACACCATTCCAATCATGACTCCTGATACAGTGCAATCACTGGCTCCTGATTAAGTGCCAATACTGACTCCTGATACAGTGCCATCACTGACTCCTGATACAGTGCCATCACTGGCTCCTAATGCAGTGTCAATACTGACTCCTGATACAGTGCCATCACTGACTCCTGATACAGTGCCATCACTGACTCCTGATACAGTGCCATCACTGACCCCTGATACAGCGCCATCACCGGCTCCTGATACAGTGCCAATACAGACTCCTGATACAGTGCCATCACTGGCTCCTGATACAGTGCCATCACAGACTCCTGATACAGTGCCAATACAGACTCCTGATAAAGTGCCATCAATGACTCCTGATACAGTGCGATCACTGACTCCTGATACAGTGCCTTCACTAACTACTGATACAGTGCCATCACTGACTCCTGATACAGTGCCATCACTGACTCCTGATACAGTGCCATTACTGGCTACTGATACAGTGCCATCGCAGGCTCCTGACACAGTGCCATCACCGACTGCTGATACAGTGCCAACTCCGGCTCCTGATACAGTCCGATCACTGACTCCTGATACAGTGCCATCACCGGCTCCTGATACAGTGCCAACACTGGCTCCTGATACAGTGCCATCACTGACTCCTGATACAGTGCCATCACTGGCTCCTGATACAGTGCCATCACCGACTCCTGATACAGTGCCATCACCGGCTCCTGATACAGTGCCATCACTGGCTCCTAATACAGTGCCATCAGCGGCTCCTGATAAAGTGCCATCACTGACTGCTGATTCAGTGCTAGCACTGACTCCTGATACAGTGCCATCACTGACTCCTGATACAGTGCCATCACTGACTACTGATACAGTGACATCACTGACTCCTGATACATTGCCATCACTGGCTCCTGATACAGTACCATCACTGGCTCCTGATACAGTGCCAATACTGAATCCCTGATACAGTGCCATCACTGACTCCTGATACAGTGCAATCGCCGGCTCCTGATACAGTGCCATCACTGGCTCCTGATACAGTGCCAATACTGAATCCCTGATACAGTGCCATCACTGACTCCTGATACAGTGCCATCACTGACTCCTGATACAGTGCCATCGCCGGCTCCTGATAGAGTGCCATCACTGACTCCTGATACAGTGCCATCACTGGCTCCTGATACAGTGCCATCACCGGCTCCTGATACAGTGCCATCACCGGCTCCTGATACAGTGCCATCACGGACTCCTGATACAGTGCCATCGCCGGCTCCTGATACAGTGCCATCGCCGGCTCCTGATACAGTGCCATCACCGGCTCCTGATACAGTTCCATCACTGACTCCTGATACAGTGCCATCACCGACTCCTGATACAGTGCCATCACTGGCTCCTGATACAGTGCCATCACTGACTCCTGATACAGTCCCAGCACTGACTCCTGATACAGTGCCAATACAGACTCCTGATACAGTGCCATCACTGACTCCTGATACAGTGCCAATATTGACTCCTGATACAGTGCCAATACTGACTCCTGATACAGTGCCATCACTGACTCCTGATACAGTGCCATCACTGACTCCTGATACAGTGCCATCACTGACTCCTGATACAGTTCCAATACAGACTCCTGATACAGTGCCATCACTGACTCCTGATACAGTGCCATCACTGACTCCTGATACAGTGCCATCACTGACTCCTGATACATTGCCATCACTGACTCCTGATACAGTGCCATCACTGACTCCTGATACAGTGCCATCACTGACTCCTGATACAGTGCCATCACTGACTCCTGATACAGTGCCATCACTGACTACTGATACAGTGCCATCTCCGGCTCCTGATACAGTGCCATCACTGACTCCTGATACAGTGCCATCACTGACTCCTGATACAGTGCCATCACTGACTCCTGATACAGTGCCATCACTGACTCCTGATACAGTGCCATCACTGACTCCTGATACAGTGCCATCACTGACTCCTGATTCAGTGCCATCACTGACTCCTGATACAGTGCCATCACTGACTCCTGATACACTGCCATCACTGACTCCTGATACAGTGCCATCACTGACTCCTGATACATTGCCATCACTGACTACTGATACAGTGCCATCACTGGCTCCTGATACAGTGCCATCGCTGACTCCTGATACAGTGCAATCGCCGGCTCCTGATACAGTGCCATCACTGGCTCCTGATACAGTGCCAATACTGAATCCCTGATAAAGTGCCATCACTGACTCCTGATACAGTGCCATCACTGACTCCTGATACAGTGCCATCACTGACTCCTGATACAGTGCCATCGCCGGCTCCTGATAGAGTGCCATCACTGACTCCTGATACAGTGCCATCACTGGCTCCTGATACAGTGCCATCACCGGCTCCTGATACAGTGCCATCACTGACTCCTGATACAGTGCCATCGCCGGCTCCTGATACAGTGCCATCGCCGGCTCCTGATACAGTGCCATCACGGACTCCTGATACAGTGCCATCACTGACTCCTGATACAGTGCCAATACAGACTCCTGATACAGTGCCATCACTGACTCCTGATACAGTGCCAATATTGACTCCTGATACAGTGCTAATACTGACTCCTGATACAGTGCCATCACTGACTCCTGATACAGTGCCATCACTGACTCCTGATACAGTGCCATCACCGGCTCCTGATACAGTGCCATCACTGACTCCTGATACAGTGCCATCACTGACTCCTGATACAGTGCCATCACTGACTCCTGATACAGTGCCATCACCGGCACCTGATACAGTGCCATCACTGACTCCTGATACAGTCCCATCACTGACTCCTGATATAGTGCCATCACTGACTCCTGATACAGTGCCATCACTGACTCCTGATACAGTGCCATCACTGACTCCTGATACAGAGCCATCACTGACTCCTGATACAATGCCATCACCGGCTCCTGATACAGTGCCATCGCCGGCTTCTGATACAGTGCCATTACTGACTCCTGATACAGTGCCATCACCGACTCCTGATACAGTGCCATCACCGGCACCTGATACAGTGCCATCACCGGCTCCTGATACAGTGCCATTACTGGCTCCTGATACAGTGCCATCACTGACTCCTGATACAGTGCCATCGCCGGCTTCTGATAAAGTGCCATCACAGACTCCTGATACAGTGCCATCACCGACTCCTGATACAGTGCCATCACCGGCTCCTGATACAGTGCCATCACATGCTCCTGATACAGTGCCATCACTGGCTTCTGATACAGTGCCATCACTGACTCCTGATACAGTGCCATCGCTGGCTCCTGATACATTGCCATCGCCGGCTCCTGATACAGTGCCATCACTGGCTCCTGATACAGTGCCAATACTGAACCCCTGATACAGTGCCATCACTGACTCCTGATACAGTGCCATCACTGACTCCTGATACAGTGCCATCACCGGCTCCTGATACAGTGCCATCACTGACTCCTGATACAGTGCCATCGCCGGCTCCTGATACAGTGCCATCGCCGGCTCCTGATACAGTGCCATCACCGGCTCCTGATACAGTGCCATCACTGACTCCTGATACAGTGCCATCACCGACTCCTGATACAGTGCCATCACTGGCTCCTGATACAATGCCATCACTGACTCCTGATACAGTGCCAATATAGGCTCCTGATACAGTGCCATCACTGACTCCTGATACAGTGCCAATATTGACTCCTGATAGTGCGAATACTGACTCCTGATACAGTGCCATCACTGACTCCTGATACAGTGCCATCACTGACTCCTGATACAGTGCCATCACCGGCTCCTGATACAGTGCCATCACTGACTCCTGATACAGTGCCATCACTGACTCCTGATATAGTGCCATCACTGACTCCTGATACAGTGCCATCACTGACTCCTGATACAGTGCCATCACTGACTCCTGATACAGTGCCATCACCGGCTCCTGATACAGTGCCATCGCCAGCTTCTGATACAGTGCCATCACTGACTCCTGATACAGTGCCATCACCGACTCCTGATACAGTGCCATCACCGTCTCCTGATACAGTGCCATCACCGGCTCCTGATACAGTGCCATTACTGGCTC
Organism: Heptranchias perlo; assembly: GCF_035084215.1. Classification (NCBI taxonomy): domain Eukaryota; kingdom Metazoa; phylum Chordata; class Chondrichthyes; order Hexanchiformes; family Hexanchidae; genus Heptranchias; species Heptranchias perlo. Next base: position 4,231,415 of record NC_090350.1, on the reverse strand, counting down.
CTGATAAAGTGCCATCAATGACTCCTGATACAGTGCCATCACCGGCTCCTGATACAGTGCCATTACTGGCTCCTGATAAAGTGCCATCAATGACTCCTGATACAGTGCCATCGCCGGCTTCTGATAAAGTGCCATCACAGACTCCTGATACAGTGCCATCGCCGGCTCCTGATACATTGCCATCACTGACTCCTGATACAGTGCCATCACCGACTCCTGATACAGTGCCATCACCGGCTCCTGATACAGTGCCATCACATGCTCCTGATACAGTGCCATCACTGGCTTCTGATACAGTGCCATCACTGACTCCTGATACAGTGCCATCGCTGGCTCCTGATACATTGCCATCGCCGGCTCCTGATACAGTGCCATCACTGGCTCCTGATACAGTGCCAATACTGAACCCCTGATACAGTGCCATCACTGACTCCTGATACAGTGCCATCACTGACTCCTGATACAGTGCCATCGCCGGCTCCTGATACAGTGCCATCACTGACTCCTGACACAGTGCCATCACTGGCTCCTGATACAGTGCCATCACCGGCTCCTGATACAGTGCCATCACCGGCTCCTGATACAGTGCCATCACCGACTCCTGATACAGTGCCATCGCCGGCTCCTGAAACAGTGCCATCACCGGCTCCTGATACAGTGCCATCACTGACTCCTGATACAGTGCCATCACCGACTCCTGACACAGTGCCATCACCGGCTCCTGATACAGTGCCATCACTGGCTCCTGATACAGTGCCATCACTGACTCCTGATACAGTGCCAGCACTGACTCCTGATACAGTGCCATCACTGACTCCTGATACAGTGCCATCGCCCGCTCCTGATACAGTGCCATCACTGACTCCTGATACAGTGCCATCACTGGCTCCTGATACAGTGCCATCACCGGCTCCTGATACAGTGCCATCACCGGCTCCTGATACAGTGCCATCACTGACTCCTGATACAGTGCCATCGCCGGCTCCTGATACAGTGCCATCACCGGCTCCTGATACAGTGCCAGCACTGACTCCTGATACAGTGCCATCACTGACTCCTGATACATTGCCAGCACGGACTCCTGATACAGTGCCATCACCGGCTCCTGATACAGTGCCATCACTGGCTCCTGATACAGTGCCATCACTGACTCCTGATACAGTGCCAGCACTGACTCCTGATCCAGTGCCAATACAGACTCCTGATACAGTGCCAATACTGACTCCTGATACAGTGCCATCACTGACTCCTAATACAGTGCCATCACTGGCTCCTGATACAGTGCCAATACTGACTCCTGATACAGTGCCATCACTGGTTCCTGATAAAGTGCCAGTACTGACTCCTGATACAGTGCCATCACTGGCTCCTGATACAGTGCCAATACTGACTCCTGATACAGTGCCATCACTGACTCCTGATACAGTGCCATCACTGACTCCTGATACAGTGCCATCACCGGCTCCTGATACAGTGCCATCACTGACTCCTGATATCGTGCCATCACTGACTCCTGATATAGTGCCATCACTGACTCCTGATACAGTGCCATCACTGGCTCCTGATACAGTGCCATCACCGGCTCCTGATACAGTGCCATCGCCGGCTTCTGATACAGTGCCATCACTGACTCCTGATACAGTGCCATCACTGGCTCCTGATACAGTGCCATCACCGACTACTGATACAGTGCCATCACCGGCTCCTGATACAGTGCCATCACTGGCTCCTAATACAGTGCCATCACCGGCACCTGATACAGTGCCATCAGTGACTCCTGATTCAGTGCCAGCACTGACTCCTGATACATTGCCAATACAGACTCCTAATACAGTGCCATCACTGACTCCTGATACAGTGCCAATACTAACTCCTGGTACATTGCCATCACTGACTCCTGATACAGTGCCATCACTGGCTCCTGATACCATGCCAATAATGACTCCTGATACAGTGCCATCACTGGCTCCTGATACAGTGCCAATACTGACTCCTGATACAGTGCCATCACTGACTCCTGATACAGTGCCATCACTGACTCCTGATACAGTGCCATCACTGACTCCTGATAAAGTGCCATCACCGGCCCCTGATACAGTGCCAATACAGACTCCTGATGCAGTGCCATCACTGACTCCTGATTCAGTGCCAGCACTGACTCCTGATACAGTGCCAATACAGACTCTTGATACAGTGCCATCACTGACTCCTGATACAGTGCCAATACTGAATCCTGATACAGTGCCATCACTGACTCCTGATACAATGCCATCACTGGCTCCTGATACAATGCCAATCATGACTCCTGATACAGTGCCATCACTGGCTCCTGATTAAGTGCCAATACTGACTCCTGATACAGTGCCATCACTGACTCCTGATACAGTGCCATCACTGGCTCCTAATACAGTGTCAATACTGACTCCTGATACAGTGCCATCACTGACTCCTGATACAGTGCCATCACTGACTCCTGATACAGTGCCATCACTGACTCCTGATACAGGGCCATCACCGGCTCCTGATACAGTGCCAATACAGTCTCCTGATACAGTGCCATCACTGGCTCCTGATACAGTGCCATCACAGACTCCTGATACAGTGCCAATACAGACTCCTGATAAAGTGCCATCAATGACTCAAGATACAGTGCGATCACTGACTCCTGATACAGTGCCTTCACTAACTCCTGATACAGTGCCATCACTGACTCCTGATACAGTGCCATCACTGACTCCTGATACAGTGCCATCACTGGCTACTGATACAGTGCCATCGCCGGCTCCTGACACAGTGCCATCACTGCCTCCTGATACAGTGCCATCACTGGCTCCTGATAAAGTGCCAGCACTGACTCCTGATACAGTGCCATCACTGACTCCTGATACAGTGCCATCACTGGCTCCTGATACAGTGCCATCACCGGCTCCTGATACAGTGCCATCACCTGCTACTGATACAGTGCCATCACCAGCTCCTGATACAGTGCCATCACTGACTCCTGATACAGTGCCATCACTGACTCCTGATACAGTGCCATCACTGGCTACTGATAACATGCCAATAATGTCTCCTGATACAGTGCCATCACTGGCTCCTGATTCAGTGCCAATACTGATTCCTGATACAGTGCCATCACTGACTCCTGATACATTGCCATCACTGGCTCCTGATACAATGCCAATACTGACACCTGATACAGTGCCATCACTGACTCCTGATACAGTGCCATCACTTACTCCGGAAACAGTGCCATCACCGGCTCCTGATACAGTGCCAATAAAGACTCCTGATACAGTGCCATCACCGGCTCCTTATAAAGTGCCAATACAGACTCCTGATACAGTGCCATCACTGACTCCTGATACAGTGCCAATACAGACTCCTGATACAGTGCCAATACAGACTCCTGATACAGTGCCATCACTGACTCCGGATACAGTGCCATCACTGGCTCCTGATACAGTGCCATCACTGACTCCTGATACAGTGCCATCACCGGCTCCTGATACAGTGCCAATACTGACTCCTGATACAGTGCCATCGCCGGCTCCTGATACAGTGCCATCACTGGCTCCTGATACATTGACATCGCCGGCTCCTGATACAGTGCCATCACTGACTCCTGATACAGTGCCATCGCCGGCTCCTGATACAGTGCGATTACTGACTCCTGATACATTGCCATCACCGGCTCCTGATACAGTGCCATCTCCGGCTCCTGATACAGTCCGATCAATGACTCCTGATACAGTGCCATCACCGGCTCCTGATACAGTGCCATCACTGACTCCTGATTCAGTGCCAGCACTGACTCCTGATACAGTGCCATCACTGGCTCCTGATACAGTGCCATCACCGACTCCTGATACAGTGCCATCACCGGCTCCTGATACAGTGCCATCACTGGATCCTGATACAGTGCCATCACTGACTCCTGATACAGTGCCATCACTGGCTCCTGATACAGTGCCATCACCGACTCCTGATAGAGTGCCATCACCGGCTCCTGATACAGTGCCATCACTGGCTCCTAATACAGTGCCATCACCGGCTCCTGATACAGTGCCATCACTGACTCCTGATTCAGTGCCAGCACTGACTCCTGATACATTGCCAATACAGACTCCTAATACAGTGCCATCACTGGCTCCTGATACAGTGCCAATACTGACTCCTGATACAGTGCCATCACTGACTCCTGATACAGTGCCATCACTGACTCCTGATACAGTGCCATCACTGGCTCCTAATACAGTGCCATCACCGGCTCCTGATACAGTGCCATTACTGACTCCTGATACAGTGCCATCACCGGCTCCTGATACAGTGCCAATACAGACTCCTGATACAGTGCCATCACTGACTCCTGATTCAGTGCCAGCACTGACTCCTGATACAGTGCCAATACAGACTCTTGATACAGTGCCATCACTGACTCCTGATACAGGGCCAATACTGAATCCTGATACAGTGCCATCACTGACTCCTGATACAGTGCCATCACTGGCTCCTGACACCATTCCAATCATGACTCCTGATACAGTGCAATCACTGGCTCCTGATTAAGTGCCAATACTGACTCCTGATACAGTGCCATCACTGACTCCTGATACAGTGCCATCACTGGCTCCTAATACAGTGTGAATACTGACTCCTGATACAGTGCCATCACTGACTCCTGATACAGTGCCATCACTGACTCCTGATACAGTGCCATCACTGACCCCTGATACAGCGCCATCACCGGCTCCTGATACAGTGCCAATACAGACTCCTGATACAGTGCCATCACTGGCTCCTGATACAGTGCCATCACAGACTCCTGATACAGTGCCAATACAGACTCCTGATAAAGTGCCATCAATGACTCCTGATACAGTGCGATCACTGACTCCTGATACAGTGCCTTCACTAACTACTGATACAGTGCCATCACTGACTCCTGATACAGTGCCATCACTGACTCCTGATACAGTGCCATCACTGGCTACTGATACAGTGCCATCGCCGGCTCCTGACACAGTGCCATCACCGACTGCTGATACAGTGCCAACTCCGGCTCCTGATACAGTCCGATCACTGATTCCTGATACAGTGCCATCACTGACTCCTGATACAGTGCCATCACTGGCTCCTAATACAGTGTGAATACTGACTCCTGATACAGTGCCATCACTGACTCCTGATACAGTGCCATCACTGACTCCTGATACAGTGCCATCACTGACCCCTGATACAGCGCCATCACCGGCTCCTGATACAGTGCCAATACAGACTCCTGATACAGTGCCATCACTGACTGCTGATTCAGTGCTAGCACTGACTCCTGATACAGTGCCATCACTGACTCCTGATTCAGTGCCATCACTGACTCCTGATACAGTGCCATCACCGGCTCCTGATACAGTGCCATCACTGTCTCCTGATTCAGTGCCAGCACTGACTCCTGATATAGTGCCATCACTGGCTCCTGATACAGTGCCATCACCGATTCCTGATACAGTGCCATCACAGGCTCCTGATACAGTGCCATCACTGGCTCCTGATACAGTGCCATCACTGACTCCTGATACAGTGCCATCACTGGCTCCTAATACAGTGTGAATACTGACTCCTGATACAGTGCCATCACTGACTCCTGATACAGTGCCATCACTGACTCCTGATACAGTGCCATCACTGACCCCTGATACAGCGCCATCACCGGCTCCTGATACAGTGCCAATACAGACTCCTGATACAGTGCCATCACTGGCTCCTGATACAGTGCCATCACAGACTCCTGATACAGTGCCAATACAGACTCCTGATAAAGTGCCATCAATGACTCCTGATACAGTGCGATCACTGACTCCTGATACAGTGCCTTCACTAACTACTGATACAGTGCCATCACTGACTCCTGATACAGTGCCATCACTGACTCCTGATACAGTGCCATCACTGGCTACTGATACAGTGCCATCGCCGGCTCCTGACACAGTGCCATCACCGACTGCTGATACAGTGCCAACTCCGGCTCCTGATACAGTCCGATCACTGACTCCTGATACAGTGCCATCACCGGCTCCTGATACACTGCCATCACTGACTCCTGATACAGTGCCATCACTGGCTCCTGATACAGTGCCATCACCGACTCCTGATACAGTGCCATCACCGGCTCCTGATACAGTGCCATCACTGGCTCCTAATACAGTGCCATCACCGGCTCCTGATAAAGTGCCATCACTGACTGCTGATTCAGTGCTAGCACTGACTCCTGATACAGTGCCATCACTGACTCCTGATTCAGTGCCATCACTGACTCCTGATACAGTGCCATCACCGGCTCCTGATACAGTGCCATCACTGTCTCCTGATTCAGTGCCAGCACTGACTCCTGATATAGTGCCATCACTGGCTCCTGATACAGTGCCATCACCGATTCCTGATACAGTGCCATCACAGGCTCCTGATACAGTGCCATCACTGGCTCCTGATACAGTGCCATCACTGACTCCTGATACAGTGCCATCACCGGCTCCTGATACAGTGCCATCACCGACTACTGATACAGTGCCATCACCGGCTCCTGATACAGTGCCATCACTGGCTCCTAATACAGTGCCATCACCGGCTCCTGATACAGTGCCATCACTGACTCCTGATTCAGTGCCAGCACTGACTCCTGATACATTGCCAATATAGACTCCTAATACAGTGCCATCACTGACTCCTGATACAGTGCCAATACTAACTCCTGGTACATTGCCATCACTGACTCCTGATACAGTGCCATCACTGGCTCCTGATACCATGCCGATAATGACTCCTGATACAGTGCCATCACTGGCTCCTGATACAGTGCCATCACCGGCTCCTGATAAAGTGCCATCACTGACTCCTGATTCAGTGCCAGCACTGACTCCTGATACAGTGCCATCACTGACTCCTGATACAGTGCCATCACTGACTCCTGATACAGTGCCATCACCGGCTCCTGATACAGTGCCATCACTGACTCCTGATTCAGTGCCAGCACTGACTCCTGATACAGTGCCATCACCGGCTCCTGATACAGTGCCATCACTGACTCCTGATTCAGTGCCAGCACTGACTCCTAATACAGTGCCATCACGGGCTCCTGATACAGTGCCATCTCCGACTCCTGATACAGTGCCATCACCGGCTCATGATACAGTGCCATCACTGGCTCCTGATGCAGTGCCATCACTAGCTACTGATACAGTGCCATCGCCGGCTCCTGACACAGTGCCATCACCGACTGCTGATACAGTGCCAACTCCGGCTCCTGATACAGTCCGATCACTGACTCCTGATACAGTGCCATCACTGGCTCCTGATACAGTGCCAACACTGGCTCCTGATACAGTGCCATCACTGACTCCTGATACAGTGCCATCACTGGCTCCTGATACAGTGCCATCACCGACTCCTGATACAGTGCCATCACCGGCTCCTAATACAGTGCCATCACTGGCTCCTAATACAGTGCCATCACCGGCTCCTGATAAAGTGCCATCACTGACTCCTGATTCAGTGCCAGCACTGACTCCTGATACAGTGCCATCACTGACTCCTGATACAGTGCCATCACTGACTCCTGATACAGTGCCATCACCGGCTCCTGATACAGTGCCATCACTGTCTCCTGATTCAGTGCCAGCACTGACTCCTGATACAGTGCCATCACTGGCTCCTGATACAGTGCCATCACCGACTCCTGATACAGTGCCATCACCGGCTCCTGATACAGTGCCATCACTGGCTCCGGATACAGTGCCACCACTGACTCATGATACAGTGCCATCACCGGCTCCTGATACAGTGCCATCACCGACTACTGATACAGTGCCATCACCGGCTCCTGATACAGTGCCATCACTGGCTCCTAATACAGTGCCATCACCGGCTCCTGATACAGTGCCATCACTGACTCCTGATTCAGTGCCAGCACTGACTCCTGATACATTGCCAATACAGACTCCTAATACAGTGCCATCACTGACTCCTGATACAGTGCCAATACTAACTCCTGGTACATTGCCATCACTGACTCCTGATACAGTGCCATCACTGGCTCCTGATACCATGCCAATAATGACTCCTGATACAGTGCCAGCACTGGCTCCTGATACAGTGCCATCACCGGCTCCTGATAAAGTGCCATCACTGAATCCTGATTCAGTGCCAGCACTGACTCCTGATACAGTGCCATCACTGACTCCTGATACAGTGCCATCACTGACTGCTGATACAGTGCCATCACTGGCTCCTGATACAGTGCCATCACCGACTCCTGATACAGTGCCATCACCGGCTCCTGATACAGTGCCATCACTGGCTCCTAACACAGTGCCATCACCGGCTCCTGATAAAGTGCCATCACTGACTCCTGATTCAGTGCCAGCACTGACTCCTGATACAGTGCCATCACTGACTCCTGATACAGTGCCATCACTGACTCCTGATACAGTGCCATCACTGACTCCTGATACAGTGCCATCACCGGCTCCTGATACAGTGCCATCACTGTCTCCTGATTCAGTGCCAGCACTGACTCCTGATACAGTGCCATCACTGGCTCCTGATACAGTGCCATCACCGACTCCTGATACAGTGCCATCACCGGCTCCTGATACAGTGCCATCACTGGCTCCTGATACAGTGCCATCACTGACTCCTGATACAGTGCCATCACCGGCTCCTGATACAGTGCCATCACCGACTACTGATACAGTGCCATCACCGGCTCCTGATACAGTGCCATCACTGGCTCCTAATACAGTGCCATCACCGGCTCCTGATACAGTGCCATCAATGACTCCTGATTCAGTGCCAGCACTGACTCCTGATACATTGCCAATACAGACTCCTAATACAGTGCCATCACTGACTCCTGATACAGTGCCAATACTAACTCCTGGTACATTGCCATCACTGACTCCTGATACAGTGCCATCACTGGCTCCTGATACCATGCCAATAATGACTCCTGATACAGTGCCATCACTGGCTCCTGATACAGTGCCATCACCGGCTCCTGATAAAGTGCCATCACTGACTCCTGATTCAGTGCCAGCACTGACTCCTGATACAGTGCCATCACTGACTCCTGATACAGTGCCATCACTGACTCCTGATACAGTGCCATCACCGGCTCCTGATACAGTGCCATCACTGACTCCTGATTCAGTGCCAGCACTGACTCCTAATACAGTGCCATCACGGGCTCCTGATACAGTGCCATCTCCGACTCCTGATACAGTGCCATCACCGGCTCCTGATACAGTGCCATCACTGGCTCCTGATACAGTGCCATCACTGGCTACTGATACAGTGCCATCGCCGGCTCCTGACACAGTGCCATCACCGACTGCTGATACAGTGCCAACTCCGGCTCCTGATACAGTCCGATCACTGACTCCTGATACAGTGCCATCTCCGACTCCTGATACAGTGCCATCACCGGCTCCTGATACTTTGCCATCACTGGCTCCTGATACAGTGCCATCACTGGCTACTGATACAGTGCCATCGCCGGCTCCTGACACAGTGCCATCACCGACTGCTGATACAGTGCCAACTCCGGCTCCTGATACAGTCCGATCACTGACTCCTGATACAGTGCCATCACCGGCTCCTGATACAGTGCCAACACTGGCTCCTGATACAGTGCCATCACTGACTCCTGATACAGTGCCATCACTGGCTCCTGATACAGTGCCATCACCAATTCCTGATACAGTGCCATCACCGGCTCCTGATACAGTTCCATCACTGGCTCCTAATACAGTGCCATCACCGGCTCCTGATAAAGTGCCATCACTGACTCCTGATTCAGTGCCAGCACTGACTCCTGATACAGTGCCATCACTGTCTCCTGATTCAGTGCCAGCACTGACTCCTGATACAGTGCCATCACCGGCTCCTGATACAGTGCCATCACCGACTCCTGATACAGTGCCATCACTGGCTCCTGATACAGTGCCATCACTGGCTCCTGATACAGTGCCATCACTGACTCCTGATACAGTGCCATCACCGGCTCCTGATACAGTGCCATCACCGACTACTGATACAGTGCCATCACCGGCTCCTGATACAGTGCCATCACTGGCTCCTAATACAGTGCCATCACCGGCTCCTGATACAGTGCCATCACTGACTCCTGATTCAGTGCCAGCACTGACTCCTGATACATTGCCAATACAGACTCCTAATACAGTGCCATCACTGTCTCCTGATACAGTGCCAATACTAACTCCTGGTACATTGCCATCACTGACTCCTGATACAGTGCCATCACTGGCTCCTGATACCATACCAATAATGACTCCTGATACAGTGCCATCACTGGCTCCTGATACAGTGCCATCACCGTCTCCTGATAAAGTGCCATCACTGAATCCTGATTCAGTGCCAGCACTGACTCCTGATACAGTGCCATCACTGACTCCTGATACAGTGCCATCACTGACTCCTGATACAGTGCCATCACTGGCTACTGATACAGTGCCATCGCCGGCTCCTGACACAGTGCCATCACCGACTGCTGATACAGTGCCAACTCCGGCTCCTGATACAGTCCTATCACTGACTCCTGATACAGTGCCATCACCGGCTCCTGATACAGTGCCAACACTGGCTCCTGATACAGTGCCATCACTGACTCCTGATAAGTGCCATCACCGGCTCCTGATACAGTGCCATCACTGACTCCTGATACAGTGCCATCACCGACTCCTGATACAGTGCCATCACTGGCTCCTGATACAGTGCCATCACTGGCTCCTGATACAGTGCCATCACTGACTCCTGATACAGTGCCATCACCGGCTCCTGATACAGTGCCATCACCGACTACTGATACAGTGCCATCACCGGCTCCTGATACAGTGCCATCACTGGCTCCTAATACAGTGCCATCACCGGCTCCTGATACAGTGCCATCACTGACTCCTGATTCAGTGCCAGCACTGACTCCTGATACATTGCCAATACAGACTCATAATACAGTGCCATCACTGACTCCTGATACAGTGCCAATACTAACTCCTGGTACATTGCCATCACTGACTCCTGATACAGTGCCATCACTGGCTCCTGATACCATACCAATAATGACTCCTGATACAGTGCCATCACTGGCTCCTGATACAGTGCCATCACTGGCTCCTGATAAAGTGCCATCACTGAATCCTGATTCAGTGCCAGCACTGACTCCTGATACAGTGCCATCACTGACTCCTGATACAGTGCCATCACTGACTCCTGATACAGTGCCATCACTGGCTACTGATACAGTGCCATCGCCGGCTCCTGACACAGTGCCATCACCGACTGCTGATACAGTGCCAACTCCGGCTCCTGATACAGTCCTATCACTGACTCCTGATACAGTGCCATCACCGGCTCCTGATACAGTGCCAACACTGGCTCCTGATACAGTGCCATCACTGACTCCTGATAAGTGCCATCACCGGCTCCTGATACAGTGCCATCACTGACTCCTGATACAGTGCCATCACCGGCTCCTGATACAGTGCCATCACTGGCTCCTAATACAGTGCCATCACCGGCTCCTGATAAAGTGCCATCACCGACTCCTGATTCAGTGCCAGCACCGACTCCTGATACAATGCCATCACTGACTCCTGATACAGTGCCATCACTGACTCCTGATACAGTGCCATCACTGACTCCTGATACAGTGCCATCACCGGCTCCTGATACAGTGCCATCACCGGCTCCTGATACAGTGCCATCACTGACTCCTGATACAGTGCCATCACTGACTCCTGATACAGTGCCATCACCGGCTCCTGATACAGTGCCATCACCGACTACTGATACAGTGCCATCACCGGCTCCGAACACAGTGCCATCACTGGCTCCTGATTCAGTGCCATCACCGGCTCCTGATTCAGTGCCAGCACTGACTCCTGATTCAGTGCCAGCACTGACTCCTGATACAGTGCCAATACAGACTCCTAATACAGTGCCATCACTGACTCCTGATACAGTGCCAATACTGACTCCTGGTACATTGCCATCACTGACTCCTGATACAGTGCCATCACTGGCTCCTGATACCGTGCCAATAATGACTCCTGATACAGTGCCATCACTGACTCCTGATACAGTGCCATCACCGTCTCCTGATAAAGTGCCATCACTGAATCCTGATTCAGTGCCAGCACTGACTCCTGATACAGTGCCATCACTGACTCCTGATACAGTGCCATCACTGACTCCTGATACAGTGCCATCACTGGCTACTGATACAGTGCCATCGCCGGCTCCTGACACAGTGCCATCACCGACTGCTGATACAGTGCCAACTCCGGCTCCTGATACAGTCCTATCACTGACTCCTGATACAGTGCCATCACCGGCTCCTGATACAGTGCCAACACTGGCTCCTGATACAGTGCCATCACTGACTCCTGATAAGTGCCATCACCGGCTCCTGATACAGTGCCATCACTGACTCCTGATACAGTGCCATCACCGACTCCTGATACAGTGCCATCACTGGCTCCTGATACAGTGCCATCACTGGCTCCTGATACAGTGCCATCACTGACTCCTGATACAGTGCCATCACCGGCTCCTGATACAGTGCCATCACCGACTACTGATACAGTGCCATCACCGGCTCCTGATACAGTGCCATCACTGGCTCCTAATACAGTGCCATCACCGGCTCCTGATACAGTGCCATCACTGACTCCTGATTCAGTGCCAGCACTGACTCCTGATACATTGCCAATACAGACTCCTAATACAGTGCCATCACTGACTCCTGATACAGTGCCAATACTAACTCCTGGTACATTGCCATCACTGACTCCTGATACAGTGCCATCACTGGCTCCTGATACCATACCAATAATGACTCCTGATACAGTGCCATCACTGGCTCCTGATACAGTGCCATCACCGGCTCCTGATAAAGTGCCATCACTGAATCCTGATTCAGTGCCAGCACTGGCTCCTGATACAGTGCCATCACTGACTCCTGATACAGTGCCATCACTGACTCCTGATACAGTGCCATCACTGGCTACTGATACAGTGCCATCGCCGGCTCCTGACACAGTGCCATCACCGACTGCTGATACAATGCCAACTCCGGCTCCTGATACAGTCCTATCACTGACTCCTGATACAGTGCCATCACCGGCTCCTGATACAGTGCCAACACTGGCTCCTGATACAGTGCCATCACTGACTCCTGCTAAGTGCCATCACCGGCTCCTGATACAGTGCCATCACTGACTCCTGATACAGTGCCATCACCGGCTCCTGATACAGTGCCATCACTGGCTCCTAATACAGTGCCATCACCGGCTCCTGATAAAGTGCCATCACCGACTCCTGATTCAGTGCCAGCACCGACTCCTGATACAATGCCATCACTGACTCCTGATACAGTGCCATCACTGACTCCTGATACAGTGCCATCACTGACTCCTGATACAGTGCCATCACCGGCTCCTGATACAGTGCCATCACCGGCTCCTGATACAGTGCCATCACTGGCTCCTGATACAGTGCCATCACTGACTCCTGATACAGTGCCATCACCGGCTCCTGATACAGTGCCATCACCGACTACTGATACAGTGCCATCACCGGCTCCGAATACAGTGCCATCACTGGCTCCTGATTCAGTGCCATCACCGGCTCCTGATTCAGTGCCAGCACTGACTCCTGATTCAGTGCCAGCACTGACTCCTGATACAGTGCCAATACAGACTCCTAATACAGTGCCATCACTGACTCCTGATACAGTGCCAATACTGACTCCTGGTACATTGCCATCACTGACTCCTGATACAGTGCCATCACTGGCTCCTGATACCGTGCCAATAATGACTCCTGATACAGTGCCATCACTGGCTCCTGATACAGTGCCATCACCGGCTCCTGATAAAGTGCCATCACTGACTCCTGATTCAGTGCCAGCACTGACTCCTGATACAGTGCCATCACTGACTCCTGATACAGTGCCATCACTGACTCCTGATACAGTGCCATCACGGGCTCCTGATACAGTGCCATCTCCGACTCCTGATACAGTGCCATCACCGGCTCCTGATACAGTGCCATCACTGGCTCCTGATACAGTGCCATCACTGGCTACTGATACAGTGCCATCGCCGGCTCCTGACACAGTGCCATCACCGACTGCTGATACAATGCCAACTCCGGCTCCTGATACAGTCCGATCACTGACTCCTGATACAGTGCCATCACCCGCTCCTGATACAGTGCCAACACTGGCTCCTGATACAGTGCAATCACTGACTCCTGATACAGTGCCATCACTGGCTCCTGATACAGTGCCATCACCGACTCCTGATAAAGTGCCATCACCGGCTCCTGATACAGTGCCATCACTGGCTCCAAATACAGTGCCATCACCGGCTCCTGATAAAGTGCCATCACTGACTCCTGATTCAGTGCCAGCACTGACTCCTGATACAGTGCCATCACTGACTCCTGATACAGTGCCATCACTGACTCCTGATGCAGTGCCATCACCGGCTCCTGATACAGTGCCATCACTGTCTCCTGATTCAGTGCCAGCACTGACTCCTGATACAGTGCCATCACTGGCTCCTGATACAGTGCCATCACCGACTCCTGATACAGTGCCATCACCGGCTCCTGATACAGTGCCATCACTGGCTCCTGATACAGTGCCATCACTGACTCCTGATACAGTGCCATCACCGGCTCCTGATACAGTGCCATCACCGACTACTGATACAGTGCCATCACCGGCTCCTGATACAGTGCCATCACTGGCTCCTAATACAGTGCCATCACCGGCTCCTGATACAGCGCCATCATTGACTCCTGATTCAGTGCCAGCACTGACTCCTGATACAGTGCCATCACTGACTCCTGATACAGTGCCATCACTGACTCCTGATGCAGTGCCATCACCGGCTCCTGATACAGTGCCATCACTGTCTCCTGATTCAGTGCCAGCACTGACTCCTGATACAGTGCCATCACTGGCTCCTGATACAGTGCCATCACCGACTCCTGATACAGTGCCATCACCGGCTCCTGATACAGTGCCATCACTGGCTCCTGATACAGTGCCATCACTGACTCCTGATACAGTGCCATCACCGGCTCCTGATACAGTGCCATCACCGACTACTGATACAGTGCCATCACCGGCTCCTGATACAGTGCCATCACTGGCTCCTAATACAGTGCCATCACCGGCTCCTGATACAGTGCCATCATTGACTCCTGATTCAGTGCCAGCACTGACTCCTGATACATTGCCAATACAGACTCCTAAAACAGTGCCATCACTGACTCCTGATACAGTGCCAATACTAACTCCTGGTACATTGCCATCACTGACTCCTGATACAGTGCCATCACTGGCTCCTGATACCACGCCAATAATGACTCCTGATACAGTGCCATCACTGGCTCCTGATACAGTGCCATCACCGGCTCCTGATAAAGTGCCATCACTGACTCCTGATTCAGTGCCAGCACTGACTCCTGATACAGTGCCATCACTGACTCCTGATACAGTGCCATCACTGACTCCTGATACAGTGCCATCACCGGCTCCTGATACAGTGCCATCACGGACTCCTGATTCAGTGCCAGCACTGACTCCTGATACAGTGCCATCACTGACTCCTGATTCAGTGCCAGCACTGACTCCTGATACAGTGCCATCACGGGCTCCTGATACAGTGCCATCTCCGACTCCTGATACAGTGCCATCACCGGCTCCTGATACAGTGCCATCACTGGCTCCTGATACAGTGCCATCACTGACTCCTGATACAGTGCCATCACTGGCTCCTGATACAGTGCCAGCACTGACTACTGATACATTGCCAATACAGACTCCTAATACAGTGCCATCACTGACTCCTGATACAGTGCCAATACTAACTCCTGATACAGTGCCATCACTGACTCCTGATACAGTGCCATCACTGACTCCTGATACAGTTCCATCACTGACTCCTGATACAGTGCCAATACAGACTCTTGATACAGTGCCATCACTGACTCCTGATACAGTGCCAATACTGAATCCTGATACAGTGCCATCACTGACACCTGATACAGTGCCATCACTGGCTCCTGATACCATGCCAATCATGACTCCTGATACAGTGCCATCACTGGCTCCTGATTAAGTGCCAATACTGACTCCTGATACAGTGCCATCACTGGCTCCTGATACAGTGCCATCACAGACTCCTGATACAGTGCCAATACAGACTCCTGATAAAGTGCCATCAATGACTCCTGATACAGTGCGATCACTGACTCCTGATACAGTGCCTTCACTAACTCCTGATACAGTGCCATCACTGACTCCTGATACAGTGCCATCACTGACTCCTGATACAGTGCCATCACTGGCTACTGATACAGTGCCATCGCCGGCTCCTGACACAGTGCCATCACTGCCTCCTGATACAGTGCCATCACTGACTCCTGATACAGTGCCAATACAGACTCCTGATACAGTGCCATCACTGGCTCCTGATACAGTGCCATCACTGGCTACTGATACAGTGCCATCGCCGGCTCCTGACACAGTGCCATCACTGCCTCCTGATACAGTGCCATCACTGACTCCTGATACAGTGCCTTCACTAACTCCTGATACAGTGCCATCACTGACTCCTGATACAGTGCCATCACTGACTCCTGATACAGTGCCATCACTGGCTCCTGATACAGTGCCATCACCGGCTCCTGATACAGTGCCATCACCTGCTACTGATACAGTGCCATCACCAGCTCCTGATACAGTGCCATCACTGACTCCTGATACAGTGCCATCACTGACTCCTGATACAGTGCCATCACTGGCTACTGATACCATGCCAATAATGTCTCCTGATACAGTGCCATCACTGGCTCCTGATTCAGTGCCAATACTGACTCCTGATACAGTGCCATCACTGACTCCTGATACATTGCCATCACTGGCTCCTGATACAGTTCCATCACCGGCTCCTGATACAGTGCCAATACAGACTCCTGATACAGTGCCATCACTGACTCCTGATTCAGTGCCAGCACTGACTCCTGATACAGTGCCAATACAGACTCTTGATACAGTGCCATCACTGACTCCTGATACAGTGCCAATACTGAATCCTGATACAGTGCCATCACTGACTCCTGATACAGTGCCATCACTGGCTCCTGATACCATGCCAATCATGACTCCTGATACAGTGCCATCACTGGCTCCTGATTAAGTGCCAATACTGACTCCTGATACAGTGCCATCACTGACTCCTGATACAGTGCCATCACTGGCTCCTAATACAGTATCAATACTGACTCCTGATACAGTGCCATCACTGACTCCTGATACAGTGCCATCACTGACTCCTGATACAGTGCCATCACTGACTCCTGATACAGGGCCATCACCGGCTCCTGATACAGTGCCAATACAGACTCCTGATACAGTGCCATCACTGGCTCCTGATACAGTGCCATCACAGACTCCTGATACAGTGCCAATACAGACTCCTGATAAAGTGCCATCAATGACTCCTGATACAGTGCGATCACTGACTCCTGATACAGTGCCTTCACTAACTCCTGATACAGTGCCATCACTGACTCCTGATACAGTGCCATCACTGACTCCTGATACAGTGCCATCACTGGCTACTGATACAGTGCCATCGCCGGCTCCTGACACAGTGCCATCACTGCCTCCTGATACAGTGCCATCACTGACTCCTGATACAGTGCCAATACAGACTCCTGATACAGTGCCATCACTGGCTCCTGATACAGTGCCATCACTGGCTACTGATACAGTGCCATCGCCGGCTCCTGACACAGTGCCATCACTGCCTCCTGATACAGTGCCATCACTGACTCCTGATACAGTGCCTTCACTAACTCCTGATACAGTGCCATCACTGGCTCCTGATACAGTGCCATCACCGGCTCCTGATACAGTGCCATCACCTGCTACTGATACAGTGCCATCACCAGCTCCTGATACAGTGCCATCACTGACTCCTGATACAGTGCCATCACTGACTCCTGATACAGTGCCATCACTGGCTACTGATACCATGCCAATAATGTCTCCTGATACAGTGCCATCACTGGCTCCTGATTCAGTGCCAATACTGACTCCTGATACAGTGCCATCACTGACTCCTGATACATTGCCATCACTGGCTCCTGATACAGTGCCAATACTGACTCCTGATACAGTGCCATCACTGACTCCTGATACAGTGCCATCACTGACTCCGGAAACAGTGCCATCACCGGCTCCTGATACAGTGCCAATACAGACTCCTGATACAGTGCCATCACCGGCTCCTTATAAAGTGCCAATACAGACTCCTGATACAGTGCCATCACTGACTCCTGATACAGTGCCAATACAGACTCCTGATACAGTGCCAATACAGACTCCTGATACAGTGCCATCACTGACTCCTGATGCAGTGCCATCGCCGGGTCCTGATACAGTGCCATCACTGGCTCCTGATACATTGCCATCGCCGGCTCCTGATACAGTGCCATCACTGACTCCTGATACAGTGCCATCGCCGCCTCCTGATACAGTGCGATTACTGACTCCTGATACATTGCCATCACCGGCTCCTGATACAGTGCCATCTCCGGCTCCTAATACAGTGCCATCACTGGCTCCTGATACAGTGCCATCACTGGCTCCTGATACAGTGCCATCACCGACTGCTGATACAGTGCCAACTCCGGCTCCTGATACAGTCCGATCACTGACTCCTGATACAGTGCCATCACCGGCTCCTGATACAGTGCCAACACTGGCTCCTGATACAGTGCCATCACTGACTCCTGATACAGTGCCATCACTGGCTCCTGATACAGTGCCATCACTGACTCCTGATACAGTGCCATCACCGGCTCCTGATACAGTGCCATCACTGGCTCCTAATACAGTGCCATCACCGGCTCCTGATAAAGTGCCATCACTGACTCCTGATTCAGTGCCAGCACTGACTCCTGATACAGTGCCATCACTGACTCCTGATACAGTGCCATCACTGACTCCTGATACAGTGCCATCACCGGCACCTGATACATTGCCATCACTGACTCCTGATTCAGTGCCAGCACTGACTCCTGATACAGTGCCATCACTGGCTCCTGATACAGTGCCATCACCGATTCCTGATAAAGTGCCATCACCGGCTCCTGATACAGTGCCATCACTGGCTCCTGATACAGTGCCATCACTGACTCCTGATACAGTGCCATCACTGGCTCCTGATACAGTGCCATCACCGACTACTGATACAGTGCCATCACCGGCTCCTGATACAGTGCCATCACTGGCTCCTAACACAGTGCCATCACCGGCTCCTGATACAGTGCCATCACTGACTCCTGATTCAGTGCCAGCACTGACTCCTGATACATTGCCAATACAGACTCCTAATACAGTGCCATCACTGACTCCTGATACAGTGCCAATACTAACTCCTGGTACATTGCCATCACTGACTCCTGATACAGTGCCATCACTGACTCCTGATACCATGCCAATAATGACTCCTGATACAGTGCCATCACTGGCTCCTGATACAGTGCCAATACTGACTCCTGATACAGTGCCATCACTGACTCCTGATACAGTGCCATCACTGACTCCTGATACAGTGCCATCACTGACTCCTGATACAGTGCCATCACCGGCTCCTGATACAGTGCCAATACAGACTCCTGATACAGTGCCATCACTGACTCCTGATTCAGTGCCAGCACTGACTCCTGATACAGTGCCAATACAGACTCTTGATACAGTGCCATCACTGACTCCTGATACAGTGCCAATACTGAATCCTGATACAGTGCCATCACTGACTCCTGATACAGTGCCATCACTGGCTCCTGATACCATGCCAATCATTACTCCTGATACAGTGCAATCACTGGCTCCTGATTAAGTGCCAATACTGACTCCTGATACAGTGCCATCACTGACTCCTGATACAGTGCCATCACTGGCTCCTAATACAGTGTCAATACTGACTCCTGATACAGTGCCATCACTGACTCCTGATACAGTGCCATCACTGACTCCTGATACAGTGCCATCACTGACTCCTGATACAGGGCCATCACCGGCTCCTGATACAGTGCCAATACAGACTCCTGATACAGTGCCATCACTGGCTCCTGATACAGTGCCATCACAGACTCCTGATACAGTGCCAATACAGACTCCTGATACAGTGCCATCACTGACTCCTGATACAGTGCCATCACTGACTCCTGATACAGTGCCATCACTGGCTACTGATACCATGCCAATAATGTCTCCTGATACAGTGCCATCACTGGCTCCTGATTCAGTGCCAATACTGACTCCTGATACAGTGCCATCACTGACTCCTGATACATTGCCATCACTGGCTCCTGATACAGTGCCAATACAGACTCCTGATACAGTGCCATCACTGACTCCTGATACAGTGCCATCACTGACTCCTGATACAGTGCCATCACTGGCTACTGATACCATGCCAATAATGTCTCCTGATACAGTGCCATCACTGGCTCCTGATTCAGTGCCAATACTGACTCCTGATACAGTGCCATCACTGACTCCTGATACATTGCCATCACTGGCTCCTGATACAGTGCCAATACTGACTCCTGATACAATGCCATCACTGACTCCTGATACAGTGCCATCACTGACTCCGGATACAGTGCCATCACTGTCTCCTGATACAGTGCCATCACCGGATGCTGATAAAGTGCCATCACCGGCTCCTGATACAGTGGTATCACTGACTCCTGATACAGTGCCCGCACTGACTCCTGATACAGTGCCATCACCGGCACCTGATACAGTGCCATCACCGACTCCTGATACAGTGCCAATACTGGCTCCTGATACAGTGCCATCACTGACTCCTAATACAGTGCCAACAGCGGCTCCTGATACAGTGCCATCACCGACTCCTGATACAGTGCCAATACTGGCTCCTGATACAGTGCCATCACTGACTCCTGATACAGTGCCATCACTGGCTCCTGATACAGTGCCATCACCGGCTCCTGATACAGTGCCATCACTGACTCCTGATACAGTGCCATCACCGGCTCCTGATACAGTGCCAATACTGACTCCTGATACAGTGCCATCGCCGGCTCCTGATACAGTGCCATCACTGGCTCCTGATACAGTGTCATCGCCGCCTGCTGATACAGTGCCATCACTGACTCCTGATACAGTGCCATCGCCGGCTCCTGATACAGTGCGATTACTGACTCCTGATACATTGCCATCACCGGCTCCTGATACAGTGCCATCTCCGGCTCCTGATACAGTCCGATCACTGATTCCTGATACAGTGCCATCACCGGCTCCTGATACAGTGCCATCACTGGCTCCTGATACAGTGCCATCACTGGCTCCTAATACAGTGCCATCACTGGCTCCTGATACAGTGCCATCACTGACTCGTGATACAGTGCCATCACCGACTGCTGATACAGTGCCAACCCCGGCTCCTGATACAGTCCGATCACTGACTCCTGATACAGTGCCATCACCGGCTCCTGATACAGTGCCATCACTGGCTCCTGATACAGTGCCATCACCGACTCCTGATACAGTGCCATCACCGGCTCCTGATACAGTGCCAGCACTGGCTCCGAATACAGTGCCATCACCGGCTCCTGATAAAGTGCCATCACTGACTCCTGATTCAGTGCCAGCACTGACTCCTGATACAGTGCCATCACTGACTCCTGATACAGTGCCATCACTGACTCCTGATACAGTGCCATCACCGGCACCTGATACAGTGCCATCACTGACTCCTGATTCAGTGCCAGCACTGACTCCTGATACAGTGCCATCACTGGCTCCTGATACAGTGCCATCACCGATTCCTGATAAAGTGCCATCACCGGCTCCTGATACAGTGCCATCACTGGCTCCTGATACAGTGCCATCACTGACTCCTGATACAGTGCCATCACTGGCTCCTGATACAGTGCCATCACCGACTACTGATACAGTGCCATCACCGGCTCCTGATACAGTGCCATCACTGGCTCCTAATACAGTGCCATCACCGGCTCCTGATTCAGTGCCAGCACTGACTCCTGATACATTGCCAAGACAGACTCCTAATACAGTGCCATCACTGACTCCTGATACAGTGCCAATACTAACTCCTGGTACATTGCCATCACTGACTCCTGATACAGTGCCATCACTGGCTCCTGATACCATGCCAATAATGAATCCTGATACAGTGCCATCACTGGCTCCTGATACAGTGCCAATACTGACTCCTGATACAGTGCCATCACTGACTCCTGATACAGTGCCATCACTGACTCCTGATACAGTGCCATCACTGACTCCTGATACAATGCCATCACCGGCTCCTGATACAGTGCCAATACAGACTCCTGATACAGTGCCATCACTGACTCCTGATTCAGTGCCAGCACTGACTCCTGATACAGTGCCAATACAGACTCTTGATACAGTGCCATCACTGATTCCTGATACAGTGCCAATACTGAATCCTGATACAGTGCCATCACTGACTCCTGATACAGTGCCATCACTGGCTCCTGATACCATGCCAATCATGACTCCTGATACAGTGCAATCACTGGCTCCAGATTAAGTGCCAATACTGACTCCTGATACAGTGCCATCACTGACTCCTGATACAGTGCCATCACTGGCTCCTAATACAGTGTCAATACTGACTCCTGATACAGTGCCATCACTGACTCCTGATACAGTGCCATCACTGACTCCTGATACAGTGCCATCACTGACTCCTGATACAGGGCCATCACCGGCTCCTGATACAGTGCCAATACAGACTCCTGATACAGTGCCATCACTGGCTCCTGATACAGTGCCATCACTGACTCCTGATACAGTGCCATCACTGGCTACTGATACCATGCCAATAATGTCTCCTGATACAGTGCCATCACTGGCTCCTGATTCAGTGCCAATACTGACTCCTGATACAGTGCCATCACTGACTCCTGATACATTGCCATCACTGGCTCCTGATACAGTGCCAATACAGACTCCTGATACAGTGCCATCACTGACTCCTGATACAGTGCCATCACTGACTCCTGATACAGTGCCATCACTGGCTACTGATACCATGCCAATAATGTCTCCTGATACAGTGCCATCACTGGCTCCTGATTCAGTGCCAATACTGACTCCTGATACAGTGCCATCACTGACTCCTGATACATTGCCATCACTGGCTCCTGATACAGTGCCAATACTGACTCCTGATACAATGCCATCACTGACTCCTGATACAGTGCCATCACTGACTCCGGATACAGTGCCATCACTGTCTCCTGATACAGTGCCATCACCGGATGCTGATAAAGTGCCATCACCGGCTCCTGATACAGTGGTATCACTGACTCCTGATACAGTGCCCGCACTGACTCCTGATACAGTGCCATCACCGGCACCTGATACAGTGCCATCACCGACTCCTGATACAGTGCCAATACTGGCTCCTGATACAGTGCCATCACTGACTCCTAATACAGTGCCAACAGCGGCTCCTGATACAGTGCCATCACCGGCTCCTGATACAGTGCCATCACCGACTCCTGATACAGTGCCAATACTGGCTCCTGATACAGTGCCATCACTGACTCCTGATACAGTGCCATCACTGGCTCCTGATACAGTGCCATCACCGGCTCCTGATACAGTGCCATCACTGACTCCTGATACAGTGCCATCACCGGCTCCTGATACAGTGCCAATACTGACTCCTGATACAGTGCCATCGCCGGCTCCTGATACAGTGCCATCACTGGCTCCTGATACAGTGTCATCGCCGCCTGCTGATACAGTGCCATCACTGACTCCTGATACAGTGCCATCGCCGGCTCCTGATACAGTGCGATTACTGACTCCTGATACATTGCCATCACCGGCTCCTGATACAGTGCCATCTCCGGCTCCTGATACAGTCCGATCACTGATTCCTGATACAGTGCCATCACCGGCTCCTGATACAGTGCCATCACTGGCTCCTGATACAGTGCCATCACTGGCTCCTAATACAGTGCCATCACTGGCTCCTGATACAGTGCCATCACTGACTCGTGATACAGTGCCATCACCGACTGCTGATACAGTGCCAACCCCGGCTCCTGATACAGTCCGATCACTGACTCCTGATACAGTGCCATCACCGGCTCCTGATACAGTGCCATCACTGGCTCCTGATACAGTGCCATCACCGACTCCTGATACAGTGCCATCACCGGCTCCTGATACAGTGCCAGCACTGGCTCCGAATACAGTGCCATCACCGGCTCCTGATAAAGTGCCATCACTGACTCCTGATTCAGTGCCAGCACTGACTCCTGATACAGTGCCATCACTGACTCCTGATACAGTGCCATCACTGACTCCTGATACAGTGCCATCACCGGCACCTGATACAGTGCCATCACTGACTCCTGATTCAGTGCCAGCACTGACTCCTGATACAGTGCCATCACTGGCTCCTGATACAGTGCCATCACCGATTCCTGATAAAGTGCCATCACCGGCTCCTGATACAGTGCCATCACTGGCTCCTGATACAGTGCCATCACTGACTCCTGATACAGTGCCATCACTGGCTCCTGATACAGTGCCATCACCGACTACTGATACAGTGCCATCAACGGCTCCTGATACAGTGCCATCACTGGCTCCTAATACAGTGCCATCACCGGCTCCTGATTCAGTGCCAGCACTGACTCCTGATACATTGCCAAGACAGACTCCTAATACAGTGCCATCACTGACTCCTGATACAGTGCCAATACTAACTCCTGGTACATTGCCATCACTGACTCCTGATACAGTGCCATCACTGGCTCCTGATACCATGCCAATAATGAATCCTGATACAGTGCCATCACTGGCTCCTGATACAGTGCCAATACTGACTCCTGATACAGTGCCATCACTGACTCCTGATACAGTGCCATCACTGACTCCTGATACAGTGCCATCACTGACTCCTGATACAATGCCATCACCGGCTCCTGATACAGTGCCAATACAGACTCCTGATACAGTGCCATCACTGACTCCTGATTCAGTGCCAGCACTGACTCCTGATACAGTGCCAATACAGACTCTTGATACAGTGCCATCACTGACTCCTGATACAGTGCCAATACTGAATCCTGATACAGTGCCATCACTGACTCCTGATACAGTGCCATCACTGGCTCCTAATACAGTGTCAATACTGACTCCTGATACAGTGCCATCACTGACTCCTGATACAGTGCCATCACTGACTCCTGATACAGTGCCATCACTGACTCCTGATACAGGGCCATCACCGGCTCCTGATACAGTGCCAATACAGACTCCTGATACAGTGCCATCACTGGCTCCTGATACAGTGCCATCACAGACTCCTGATACAGTGCCAATACAGACTCCTGATACAGTGCCATCACTGACTCCTGATACAGTGCCATCACTGACTCCTGATACAGTGCCATCACTGGCTACTGATACCATGCCAATAGTGTCTCCTGATACAGTGCCATCACTGGCTCCTGATTCAGTGCCAATACTGACTCCTGATACAGTGCCATCACTGACTCCTGATACATTGCCATCACTGGCTCCTGATACAGTGCCAATACTGACTCCTGATACAGTGCCATCACTGACTCCTGATACAGTGCCATCACTGACTCCGGAAACAGTGCCATCACCGGCTCCTGATACAGTGCCAATACAGACTCCTGATACAGTGCCATCACCGGCTCCTTATAAAGTGCCAATACAGACTTCTGATACAGTGCCATCACTGACTCCTGATACAGTGCCAATACAGACTCCTGATACAGTGCCATCACTGACTCCGGATACAGTGCCATCACTGGCTCCTGATACAGTGCCATCACTGGCTCCTGATACAGTGCCATCACCGGCTGCTGATACAGTGCCATCACCGGCTCCTGATACAGTGGTATCACTGACTCCTGATACAGTGCCCGCACTGACTCCTGATACAGTGCCATCACCGGCACCTGATACAGTGCCATCACCGACTCCTGATACAGTGCCAATACTGGCTCCTGATACAGTGCCATCACTGACTCCTAATACAGTGCCAACAGCGGCTCCTGATACAGTGCCATCACCGGCTCCTGATACAGTGCCATCACCGACTCCTGATACAGTGCCATCACTGGCTCCTGATACAGTGCCATCACCGGCACCTGATACAGTGCCATCACCGACTCCTGATACAGTGCCATCACTGACTCCGGAAACAGTGCCATCACTGACTCCTGATACAGTGCCATCACTGGCTACTGATACCATGCCAATAATGTCTCCTGATACAGTGCCATCACTGGCTCCTGATTCAGTGCCAATACTGACTCCTGATACAGTGCCATCACTGACTCCTGATACATTGCCATCACTGGCTCCTGATACAGTGCCAATACTGACTCCTGATACAGTGCCATCACTGACTCCTGATACAGTGCCATCACTGACTCCGGAAACAGTGCCATCACCGGCTCCTGATACAGTGCCAATACAGACTCCTGATACAGTGCCATCACCGGCTCCTTATAAAGTGCCAATACAGACTTCTGATACAGTGCCATCACTGACTCCTGATACAGTGCCAATACAGACTCCTGAAACAGTGCCATCACTGACTCCGGATACAGTGCCATCACTGGCTCCTGATACAGTGCCATCACTGGCTCCTGATACAGTGCCATCACCGGCTGCTGATACAGTGCCATCACCGGCTCCTGATACAGTGGTATCACTGACTCCTGATACAGTGCCCGCACTGACTCCTGATACAGTGCCATCACCGGCACCTGATACAGTGCCATCACCGACTCCTGATACAGTGCCAATACTGGCTCCTGATACAGTGCCATCACTGACTCCTAATACAGTGCCAACAGCGGCTCCTGATACAGTGCCATCACCGGCTCCTGATACAGTGCCATCACCGACTCCTGATACAGTGCCCGCACTGACTCCTGATACAGTGCCATCACCGGCACCTGATACAGTGCCATCACCGACTCCTGATACAGTGCCATCACTGACTCCGGAAACAGTGCCATCACTGACTCCTGATACAGTGCCATCACTGGCTACTGATACCATGCCAATAATGTCTCCTGATACAGTGCCATCACTGGCTCCTGATTCAGTGCCAATACTGACTCCTGATACAGTGCCATCACTGACTCCTGATACATTGCCATCACTGGCTCCTGATACAGTGCCAATACTGACTCCTGATACAGTGCCATCACTGACTCCTGATACAGTGCCATCACTGACTCCTGATACAGTGCCATCGCCGGCTCCTGATACAGTGCGATTACTGACTCCTGATACATTGCCATCACCGGCTCCTGATACAGTGCCATCTCCGGCTCCTGATACAGTCCGATCACTGATTCCTGATACAGTGCCATCACCGGCTCCTGATACAGTGCCATCACTGGCTCCTGATACAGTGCCATCACTGACTCCTGATACAGTGCCATCACTGGCTCCTGATACAGTGCCATCACCGACTCCTGATACAGTGCCATCACCGGCTCCTGATATAGTGCCATCACTGGCTCCTAATACAGTGCCATCACTGGCTCCTGATACAGTGCCATCACTGACTCGTGATACAGTGCCATCACCGACTGCTGATACAGTGCCAACCCCGGCTCCTGATACAGTCCGATCACTGACTCCTGATACAGTGCCATCACCGGCTCCTGATACAGTGCCATCACTGGCTCCTGATACAGTGCCATCACCGACTCCTGATACAGTGCCATCACCGGCTCCTGATACAGTGCCAGCACTGGCTCCTAATACAGTGCCATCACCGGCTCCTGATAAAGTGCCATCACTGACTCCTGATTCAGTGCCAGCACTGACTCCTGATACAGTGCCATCACTGACTCCTGATTCAGTGCCAGCACTGACTCCTGATAAAGTGCCATCACCGGCTCCTGATACAGTGCCATCACTGGCTCCTGATACAGTGCCATCACTGACTCCTGATACAGTGCCATCACTGGCTCCTGATACAGTGCCATCACCGACTACTGATACAGTGCCATCACCGGCTCCTGATACAGTGCCATCACTGGCTCCTAATACAGTGCCATCACCGGCTCCTGATACAGTGCCATCACCGATTCCTGATAAAGTGCCATCACCGGCTCCTGATACAATGCCAACACTGACTCCTGATACAGTGCCATCACTGACTCCTGATACATTGCCATCACTGGCTCCTGATACATTGCCAATAATGACTCCTGATACAGTTCCATCACTGACTCCTGATACAGTGCCATCACTGACTCCTGATACAGTGCCATCACCGGCTCCTGATACAGTGCCATCACTGGCTCCTGATACAGTGCCATCACTGACTCCTGATACAGTGCCATCACTGGCTCCTGATGCAGTGCCATCACTGGCTCCTGATGCAGTGCCATCACCGGCTCCTGATACAGTGCCATCACCTGCTCCTGATACAGTGCCATCACAAGCTCCTGATACAGTGCCATCACTGACTCCTGATATAGTGCCATCACTGACTCCTGATACAGTGCCATCACTGACTGCTGATACAGTGCCATCTCCGGCTCCTGATACAGTGCCAGCACTGACTCCTGATACAGTGCCAATACAGACTCCTAATACAGTGCCATCACTGACTCCTGATACAGTGCCAATACTGACTCCTGGTACATTGCCATAACTGACTCCTGATACAGTGCCATCACTGGCACCTGATACCATGCCAATAATGACTCCTGATACAGTGCCATCACTGACTCGTGATACAGTGCCATCACCGACTGCTGATACAGTGCCAACCCCGGCTCCTGATACAGTCCGATCACTGACTCCTGATACAGTGCCATCACCGGCTCCTGATACAGTGCCATCACTGGCTCCTGATACAGTGCCATCACCGACTCCTGATACAGTGCCATCACCGGCTCCTGATACAGTGCCATCACTGGCTCCTGATACAGTGCCAATACTGAATCCCTGATACAGTGCCATCACTGACTCCTGATTCAGTGCCAGCACTGACTCCTGATACAGTGCCATCACTGACTCCTGATACAGTGCCATCACTGACTCCTGATACAGTGCCATCACCGGCACCTGATACAGTGCCATCACTGACTCCTGATTCAGTGCCAGCACTGACTCCTGATACAGTGCCATCACTGGCTCCTGATACAGTGCCATCACCGATTCCTGATAAAGTGCCATCACCGGCTCCTGATACAGTGCCATCACTGGCTCCTGATACAGTGCCATCACTGACTCCTGATACAGTGCCATCACTGGCTCCTGATACAGTGCCATCACCGACTACTGATACAGTGCCATCACCGGCTCCTGATACAGTGCCATCACTGGCTCCTAATACAGTGCCATCACCGGCTCCTGATACAGTGCCATCACCGATTCCTGATAAAGTGCCATCACCGGCTCCTGATACAGTGCCAACACTGACTCCTGATACAGTGCCATCACTGACTCCTGATACATTGCCATCACTGGCTCCTGATACATTGCCAATAATGACTCCTGATACAGTTCCATCACTGACTCCTGATACAGTGCCATCACTGACTCCTGATACAGTGCCATCACCGGCTCCTGATACAGTGCCATCACTGGCTCCTGATACAGTGCCATCACTGACTCCTGATACAGTGCCATCACTGGCTCCTGATGCAGTGCCATCACTGGCTCCTGATGCAGTGCCATCACCAGCTCCTGATACAGTGCCATCACTGACTCCTGATATAGTGCCATCACTGACTCCTGATACAGTGCCATCACTGACTGCTGATACAGTGCCATCTCCGGCTCCTGATACAGTGCCATCACTGGCTCCTGATACAGTGCCATCACCGACTACTGATACAGTGCCATCACCGGCTCCTGATACAGTGCCATCACTGGCTGCTAATACAGTGCCATCACCGGCTCCTGATACAGTGCCATCACTGACTCCTGATTCAGTGCCAGCACTGACTCCTGATACAGTGCCAATACAGACTCCTAATACAGTGCCATCACTGACTCCTGATACAGTGCCAATACTGACTCCTGGTACATTGCCATCACTGACTCCTGATACAGTGCCATCACTGGCACCTGATACCATGCCAATAATGACTCCTGATACAGTGCCATCACTGGCTCCTGATACAGTGCCAATACTGACTCCTGATACAGTGCCATCACTGACTCCTGATACAGTGCCATCACTGACTCCTGATACAGTGCCATCACTGGCTCCTGATACAGTGCCATCACCGGCTCCTGATACAGTGCCAATACAGACTCCTGATACAGTGCCATCACTGACTCCTGATTCAGTGCCAGCACTGACTCCTGATACAGTGCCAATACAGACTCCTGATACAGTGCCATCACTGACTCCTGATACAGTGCCATCACTGGCTCCTGATACAGTGCCATCACAGACTCCTGATACAGTGCCAATACAGACTCCTGATAAAGTGCCATCAATGACTCCTGATACAGTGCGATCACTGACTCCTGATACAGTGCCTTCACTATCTCCTGATACAGTGTCATCACTGACGCCTGATACAGTGCCATCACTGACTCCTGATACAGTGCCATCACTGGCTACTGATGCAGTGCCATCGCCGGCTCCTGACACAGTGCCATCACTGCCTCCTGATACAGTGCCATCACTGGCTCCTGGTAAAGTACCAGCACTGACTCCTGATACAGTGCCATCACTGACTCCTGATACAGTGCCATCACTGGCTCCTGATACAGTGCCATCACCGGCTCCTGATACAGTGCCATCACCTGCTCCTGATACAGTGCCATCACTGACTCCTGATACAGTGCCATCACTGACTGCTGATACAGTGCCATCACTGGCGACTGATACCTTGCCAATAATGACTCCTGATACAGTGCCATCACTGGCTCCTGATTCAGTGCCAACACTGACTCCTGATACAGTGCCATCACTGACTCCTGATACATTGCCATCACTGGCTCCTGATACATTGCCAATAATGACTCCTGATACAGTTCCATCACTGACTCCTGATACAGTGCCATCACTGACTCCTGATACAGTGCCATCACCGGCTCCTGATACAGTGCCATCACTGGCTCCTGATACAGTGCCATCACTGACTCCTGATACAGTGCCATCACTGGCTCCTGATGCAGTGCCATCACTGGCTCCTGATGCAGTGCCATCACCGGCTCCTGATACAGTGCCATCACCAGCTCCTGATACAGTGCCATCACTGACTCCTGATATAGTGCCATCACTGACTCCTGATACAGTGCCATCACTGACTGCTGATACAGTGCCATCTCCGGCTCCTGATACAGTGCCATCACTGGCTCCTGATACAGTGCCATCACCGACTACTGATACAGTGCCATCACCGGCTCCTGATACAGTGCCATCACTGGCTGCTAATACAGTGCCATCACCGGCTCCTGATACAGTGCCATCACTGACTCCTGATTCAGTGCCAGCACTGACTCCTGATACAGTGCCAATACAGACTCCTAATACAGTGCCATCACTGACTCCTGATACAGTGCCAATACTGACTCCTGGTACATTGCCATCACTGACTCCTGATACAGTGCCATCACTGGCACCTGATACCATGCCAATAATGACTCCTGATACAGTGCCATCACTGGCTCCTGATACAGTGCCAATACTGACTCCTGATACAGTGCCATCACTGACTCCTGATACAGTGCCATCACTGACTCCTGATACAGTGCCATCACTGGCTCCTGATACAGTGCCATCACCGGCTCCTGATACAGTGCCAATACAGACTCCTGATACAGTGCCATCACTGACTCCTGATACAGTGCCATCACCGGCTCCTGATACAGTGCCAATACAGACTCCTGATACAGTGCCATCACTGACTCCTGATTCAGTGCCAGCACTGACTCCTGATACAGTGCCAATACAGACTCCTGATACAGTGCCATCACTGGCTCCTGATTCAGTGCCAATACTGACTCCTGATACAGTGCCATCACTGAATCCTGATACAGTGCCATCACTGACTCCTGATACAGTGCCATCACTGACTGCTGATACAGTGCCATCTCCGGCTCCTGATACAGTGTCATCACTGGCTCCTGATACAGTGCCATCACTGGCTCCTGATACAGTGCCATCACCGACTACTGATACAGTGCCATCACCGGCTCCTGATACAGTGCCATCACTGGCTGCTAATACAGTGCCATCACCGGCTCCTGATATAGTGCCATCACTGACTCCTGATTCAGTGCCAGCACTGACTCCTGATACAGTGCCAATACAGACTCCTAATGCAGTGCCATCACTGACTCCTGATACAGTGCCAATACTGACTCCTGGTACATTGCCATCACTGACTCCTGATACAGTGCCATCACTGGCTCCTGATACCATGCCAATAATGACTCCTGATACAGTGCCATCACTGGCTCCTGATACAGTGCCAATACTGACTCCTGATACAGTGCCATCACTGACTCCTGATACAGTGCCATCACTGACTCCTGATACAGTGCCATCACTGACTCCTGATACAGGGCCATCACCGGCTCCTGATACAGTGCCAATACAGACTCCTGATACAGTGCCATCACTGACTCCTGATTCAGTGCCAGCACTGACTCCTGATACAGTGCCAATACAGACTCCTTATACAGTGCCATCACTGGCTCCTGATTCAGTGCCAATACTGACTCCTGATACAGTGCCATCACTGACTCCTGATACATTGCCATCACTGGCTCCTGATACATTGCCAATACTGACTCCTGATAAAGTTCCATCACTGACTCCTGATACAGTGCCATCACTGATTCCTGATTCAGTGCCATCACTGACTCCTGATACAGTGCCATCACCGGCTCCTGATACAGTGCCATCACCGGCTCCTGAAACAGTGCCATCACAGACTTCTGATACAGTGCCATCACCGGCTCCTGATACTGTGCCAACACTGGCTCCTGATACAGTGCCATCACTGACTCCTGATACAGTGCCATCACTGGCTCCTGATGCAGTGCCATCACCGGCTCCTGATACAGTGCCATCACCTGCTCCTGATACAGTGCCATCACCAGCTCCTGATACAGTGCCATCACTGACTCCTGATACAGTGCCATCACTGACTCCTGATACATTGCCATCACTGACTGCTGATACAGTGCCATCTCCGGCTCCTGATACAGTGCCATCACTGGCTCCTGATACAGTGCCATCACTGACTCCTGATACAGTGCCATCACCGGCTCCTGATACAGTGCCATCACTGGCTGCTAATACAGTGCCATCACCGGCTCCTGATACAGTGCCATCACTGACTCCTGATTCAGTGCCAGCACTGACTGCTGATACAGTGCCAATACAGACTCCTAATACAGTGCCATCACTGACTCCTGATACAGTGCCAATACTGACTCCTGGTACATTGCCATCACTGACTCCTGATACAGTGCCATCACTGGCTCCTGATACCATGCCAATAATGACTCCTGATACAGTGCCATCACTGGCTCCTGATACAGTGCCAATACTGACTCCTGATACAGTGCCATCACTGACTCCTGATACAGTGCCATCACTGACACCTGATACAGTGCCATCACTGACTCCTGATACAGTGCCATCACTGACTCCTAATACAGTGCCATCACTTAACCCTGATACAGTGCCATCACTGACTCCTGATACAGTGCCATCCCTGACTCCTGATACAGTGCCATCACCGGCTCCTGATACAGTGTCATCACCGGCTCCTGATACAGTGCCATCACTGACTCCTGATTCAGTGCCAGCACTGACTCCTGATACAGTGCCAATACAGACTCCTGATACAATGCCATCACTGACTCCTGATACAGTGCCAATACTGAATCCTGATACAGTGCCATCACTGACTCCTGATACAGTGCCATCACTGGCTCCTGATACCATGCCAATAATGACTCCTCATACAGTGCCATCACTGGCTCCTGATTCAGTGCCAATACTGACTCCTGATACAGTGCCATCACTGACTCCTGATACAGTTCCATCACTGACTCCTGATACAGTGCCATCACTGACTCCTGATTCAGTGCCATCACTGACTCCTGATACAGTGCCATCACCGGCTCCTGATACAGTGCCATCACCGGCTCCTGAAACAGTGCCATCACAGACTCCTGATACAGTGCCATCACCGGCTCATGATACAGTGCCATCACTGGCTCCTGATACAGTGCCATCACTGACTCCTGATACAGTGCCATCACTGGCTCCCGATGCAGTGCCATCACTGGCTCCTGATGCAGTGCATCACCGGCTCCTGATACAGTGCCATCACCTGCTCCTGATACAGTGCCATCACCAGCTCCTGATACAGTGCCATCACTGACTCCTGATACAGTGTCATCACTGACTCCTGATACAGTGCCATCACTGACTGCTGATACAATGCCATCTCCGGCTCCTGATACAGTGCCATCACTGGCTCCTGATACAGTGCCATCACTGGCTCCTGATACAGTGCCATCACCGACTACTGATACAGTGCCATCACCGGCTCCTGATACAGTGCCATCACTGGCTGCTAATACAGTGCCATCACCGGCTCCTGATACAGTGCCATCACTGACTCCTGATTCAGTGCCAGCACTGACTCCTGATACAGTGCCAATACAGACTAGCAATACATTGCCATCACTGACTCCTGACACAGTGCCAATACTGACTCCTGGTACATTGCCATCACTGACTCCTGATACAGTGCCATCACTGGCTCCTGATACCATGCCAATAATGACTCCTGATACAGTGCCATCACTGGCTCCTGATACAGTGCCAATACTGACTCCTGATACAGTGCCATCACTGACTCCTGATACAGTGCCATCACTGACTCCTGATACAGTGCCATCACTGACTCCTGATACAGTGCCATCACCGGCTCCTGATACAGTGCCAATACAGACTCATGATACAGTGCCATCACTGACTCCTGATTCAGTGCCAGCACTGACTCCTGATACAGTGCCAATACAGACTCCTGATACAGTGCCATCACTGGCTCCTGATTCAGTGCCAATACTGACTCCTGATACAGTGCCATCACTGACTCCTGATACATTGCCATCACTGGCTCCTGATGCATTGCCAATACTGACTCCTGATACAGTTCCATCACTGACTCCTGATACAGTGCCATCACTGACTCCTGATTCAGTGCCATCACTGACTACTGATACAGTGCCATCACCGCCTCCTGATACAGTGCCATCACCGGCTCCTGAAACAGTGCCATCACCGGCTCCTGATGCAGTGCCTTCACCTGCACCTGATACAGTGCCATCACCAGCTCCTGATACAGTGCCATCACCGGCTCCTGATGCAGTGCCATCACCTGCAACTGATACAGTGCCATCACCAGCTCCTGATACAGTGCCATCACTGACTCCTGATACAGTGCCATCACTGACTCCTGATACAGTGCCATCATGACTGCTGATACAGTGCCATCTCCGGCTCCTGATACAGTGCCATCACTGGCTCCTGATACAGTGCCATCACTGACTCCTGATACAGTGCCATCACCAGCTCCTGATACAGTGCCACCACTGGCTGCTAATACAGTGCCATCACCGGCTCCTGATACAGTGCCATCACTGACTCCTGATTCAGTGCCAGCACTGACTCCTGATACAGTGCCAATACAGACTCCTAATACAGTGCCATCACTGACTCCTGATACAGTGCCAATACTGACTCCTGGTACATTGCCATCACTGACTCCTGATACAGTGCCATCACTGGCTCCTGATACCATGCCAATAATGACTCCTGATACAGTGCCATCACTGGCTCCTGATACAGTGCCAATACTGACTCCTGATACAGTGCCATCACTGACTCCTGATACAGTGCCATCACTGACTCCTGATACAGTGCCATCACTGACTCCTGATACAGTGCGATCACTGACTCCTGATACAGTGCCTTCACTATCTCCTGATACAGTGCCATCACTGACGCCTGATACAGTGCCATCACTGACTCCTGATACAGTGCCATCACTGGCTACTGATGCAGTGCCATCGCCGGCTCCTGACACAGTGCCATCACTGCCTCCTGATACAGTGCCATCACTGGCTCCTGGTAAAGTACCAGCACTGACTCCTGATACAGTGCCATCACTGACTCCTGATACAGTGCCATCACTGGCTCCTGATACAGTGCCATCACCGGCTCCTGATACAGTGCCATCACCTGCTCCTGAAACAGTGCCATCACTGACTCCTGATACAGTGCCATCACTGACTGCTGATACAGTGCCATCACTGGCGACTGATACCTTGCCAATAATGACTCCTGATACAGTGCCATCACTGGCTCCTGATTCAGTGCCAACACTGACTCCTGATACAGTGCCATCACTGACTCCTGATACATTGCCATCACTGGCTCCTGATACATTGCCAATAATGACTCCTGATACAGTTCCATCACTGACTCCTGATACATTGCCATCACTGACTCCTGATACAGTGCCATCACCGGCTCCTGATACAGTGCCATCACTGGCTCCTGATACAGTGCCATCACTGACTCCTGATACAGTGCCATCACTGGCTCCTGATGCAGTGCCATCACTGGCTCCTGATGCAGTGCCATCACCGGCTCCTGATACAGTGCCATCACCTGCTCCTGATACAGTGCCATCACCAGCTCCTGATACAGTGCCATCACTGACTCCTGATATAGTGCCATCACTGACTCCTGATACAGTGCCATCACTGACTGCTGATACAGTGCCATCTCCGGCTCCTGATACAGTGCCATCACTGGCTCCTGATACAGTGCCATCACCGACTACTGATACAGTGCCATCACCGGCTCCTGATACAGTGCCATCACTGGCTGCTAATACAGTGCCATCACCGGCTCCTGATACAGTGCCATCACTGACTCCTGATTCAGTGCCAGCACTGACTCCTGATACAGTGCCAATACAGACTCCTAATACAGTGCCATCACTGACTCCTGATACAGTGCCAATACTGACTCCTGGTACATTGCCATCACTGACTCCTGATACAGTGCCATCACTGGCACCTGATACCATGCCAATAATGACTCCTGATACAGTGCCATCACTGGCTCCTGATACAGTGCCAATACTGACTCCTGATACAGTGCCATCACTGACTCCTGATACAGTGCCATCAATGACTCCTGATACAGTGCCATCACTGGCTCCTGATACAGTGCCATCACCGGCTCCTGATACAGTGCCAATACAGACTCCTGATACAGTGCCATCACTGACTCCTGATTCAGTGCCAGCACTGACTCCTGATACAGTGCCAATACAGACTCCTGATACAGTGCCATCACTGACTCCTGATACAGTGCCATCACTGGCTCCTGATACAGTGCCATCACAGACTCCTGATACAGTGCCAATACAGACTCCTG
Source organism: Heptranchias perlo (assembly GCF_035084215.1). Classification (NCBI taxonomy): domain Eukaryota; kingdom Metazoa; phylum Chordata; class Chondrichthyes; order Hexanchiformes; family Hexanchidae; genus Heptranchias; species Heptranchias perlo. The sequence continues at coordinate 4,193,760 of NC_090350.1, read as the reverse complement.
ATAAAGTGCCATCAATGACTCCTGATACAGTGCGATCACTGACTCCTGATACAGTGCCTTCACTATCTCCTGATACAGTGCCATCACTGACGCCTGATACAGTGCCATCACTGACTCCTGATACAGTGCCATCACTGGCTACTGATGCAGTGCCATCGCCGGCTCCTGACACAGTGCCATCACTGCCTCCTGATACAGTGCCATCACTGGCTCCTGGTAAAGTACCAGCACTGACTCCTGATACAGTGCCATCACTGACTCCTGATACAGTGCCATCACTGGCTCCTGATACAGTGCCATCACCGGCTCCTGATACAGTGCCATCACCTGCTCCTGATACAGTGCCATCACTGACTCCTGATACAGTGCCATCACTGACTGCTGATACAGTGCCATCACTGGCGACTGATACCTTGCCAATAATGACTCCTGATACAGTGCCATCACTGGCTCCTGATTCAGTGCCAACACTGACTCCTGATACAGTGCCATCACTGACTCCTGATACATTGCCATCACTGGCTCCTGATACATTGCCAATAATGACTCCTGATACAGTTCCATCACTGACTCCTGATACAGTGCCATCACTGACTCCTGATACAGTGCCATCACCGGCTCCTGATACAGTGCCATCACTGGCTCCTGATACAGTGCCATCACTGACTCCTGATACAGTGCCATCACTGGCTCCTGATGCAGTGCCATCACTGGCTCCTGATGCAGTGCCATCACCGGCTCCTGATACAGTGCCATCACCTGCTCCTGATACAGTGCCATCACCAGCTCCTGATACAGTGCCATCACTGACTCCTGATATAGTGCCATCACTGACTCCTGATACAGTGCCATCACTGACTGCTGATACAGTGCCATCTCCGGCTCCTGATACAGTGCCATCACTGGCTCCTGATACAGTGCCATCACCGACTACTGATACAGTGCCATCACCGGCTCCTGATACAGTGCCATCACTGGCTGCTAATACAGTGCCATCACCGGCTCCTGATACAGTGCCATCACTGACTCCTGATTCAGTGCCAGCACTGACTCCTGATACAGTGCCAATACAGACTCCTAATACAGTGCCATCACTGACTCCTGATACAGTGCCAATACTGACTCCTGGTACATTGCCATCACTGACTCCTGATACAGTGCCATCACTGGCACCTGATACCATGCCAATAATGACTCCTGATACAGTGCCATCACTGGCTCCTGATACAGTGCCAATACTGACTCCTGATACAGTGCCATCACTGACTCCTGATACAGTGCCATCACTGACTCCTGATACAGTGCCATCACTGGCTCCTGATACAGTGCCATCACCGGCTCCTGATACAGTGCCAATACAGACTCCTGATACAGTGCCATCACTGACTCCTGATTCAGTGCCAGCACTGACTCCTGATACAGTGCCAATACAGACTCCTGATACAGTGCCATCACTGACTCCTGATACAGTGCCATCACCGGCTCCTGATACAGTGCCAATACAGACTCCTGATACAGTGCCATCACTGACTCCTGATTCAGTGCCAGCACTGACTCCTGATACAGTGCCAATACAGACTCCTGATACAGTGCCATCACTGGCTCCTGATTCAGTGCCAATACTGACTCCTGATACAGTGCCATCACTGAATCCTGATACAGTGCCATCACTGACTCCTGATACAGTGCCAGCACTGACTCCTGATACAGTGCCAATACAGACTCCTAATGCAGTGCCATCACTGACTCCTGATACAGTGCCAATACTGACTCCTGGTACATTGCCATCACTGACTCCTGATACAGTGCCATCACTGGCTCCTGATACCATGCCAATAATGACTCCTGATACAGTGCCATCACTGGCTCCTGATACAGTGCCAATACTGACTCCTGATACAGTGCCATCACTGACTCCTGATACAGTGCCATCACTGACTCCTGATACAGTGCCATCACTGACTCCTGATACAGGGCCATCACCGGCTCCTGATACAGTGCCAATACAGACTCCTGATACAGTGCCATCACTGACTCCTGATTCAGTGCCAGCACTGACTCCTGATACAGTGCCAATACAGACTCCTTATACAGTGCCATCACTGGCTCCTGATTCAGTGCCAATACTGACTCCTGATACAGTGCCATCACTGACTCCTGATACATTGCCATCACTGGCTCCTGATACATTGCCAATACTGACTCCTGATAAAGTTCCATCACTGACTCCTGATACAGTGCCATCACTGATTCCTGATTCAGTGCCATCACTGACTCCTGATACAGTGCCATCACCGGCTCCTGATACAGTGCCATCACCGGCTCCTGAAACAGTGCCATCACAGACTTCTGATACAGTGCCATCACCGGCTCCTGATACTGTGCCAACACTGGCTCCTGATACAGTGCCATCACTGACTCCTGATACAGTGCCATCACTGGCTCCTGATGCAGTGCCATCACCGGCTCCTGATACAGTGCCATCACCTGCTCCTGATACAGTGCCATCATCAGCTCCTGATACAGTGCCATCACTGACTCCTGATACAGTGCCATCACTGACTCCTGATACATTGCCATCACTGACTGCTGATACAGTGCCATCTCCGGCTCCTGATACAGTGCCATCACTGGCTCCTGATACAGTGCCATCACTGACTCCTGATACAGTGCCATCACCGGCTCCTGATACAGTGCCATCACTGGCTGCTAATACAGTGCCATCACCGGCTCCTGATACAGTGCCATCACTGACTCCTGATTCAGTGCCAGCACTGACTGCTGATACAGTGCCAATACAGACTCCTCATACAGTGCCATCACTGACTCCTGATACAGTGCCAATACTGACTCCTGGTACATTGCCATCACTGACTCCTGATACAGTGCCATCACTGGCTCCTGATACCATGCCAATAATGACTCCTGATACAGTGCCATCACTGGCTCCTGATACAGTGCCAATACTGACTCCTGATACAGTGCCATCACTGACTCCTGATACAGTGCCATCACTGACACCTGATACAGTGCCATCACTGACTCCTGATACAGTGCCATCACTGACTCCTAATACAGTGCCATCACTTAACCCTGATACAGTGCCATCACTGACTCCTGATACAGTGCCATCCCTGACTCCTGATACAGTGCCATCACCGGCTCCTGATACAGTGTCATCACCGGCTCCTGATACAGTGCCATCACTGACTCCTGATTCAGTGCCAGCACTGACTCCTGATACAGTGCCAATACAGACTCCTGATACAATGCCATCACTGACTCCTGATACAGTGCCAATACTGAATCCTGATACAGTGCCATCACTGACTCCTGATACAGTGCCATCACTGGCTCCTGATACCATGCCAATAATGACTCCTCATACAGTGCCATCACTGGCTCCTGATTCAGTGCCAATACTGACTCCTGATACAGTGCCATCACTGACTCCTGATACAGTTCCATCACTGACTCCTGATACAGTGCCATCACTGACTCCTGATTCAGTGCCATCACTGACTCCTGATACAGTGCCATCACCGGCTTATGATACAGTGCCATCACCGGCTCCTGAAACAGTGCCATCACAGACTCCTGATACAGTGCCATCACCGGCTCATGATACAGTGCCATCACTGGCTCCTGATACAGTGCCATCACTGACTCCTGATACAGTGCCATCACTGGCTCCCGATGCAGTGCCATCACTGGCTCCTGATGCAGTGCATCACCGGCTCCTGATACAGTGCCATCACCTGCTCCTGATACAGTGCCATCACCAGCTCCTGATACAGTGCCATCACTGACTCCTGATACAGTGTCATCACTGACTCCTGATACAGTGCCATCACTGGCTCCTGATACAGTGCCATCACCGACTACTGATACAGTGCCATCACCGGCTCCTGATACAGTGCCATCACTGGCTGCTAATACAGTGCCATCACCGGCTCCTGATACAGTGCCATCACTGACTCCTGATTCAGTGCCAGCACTGACTCCTGATACAGTGCCAATACAGACTCGCAATACATTGCCATCACTGACTCCTGACACAGTGCCAATACTGACTCCTGGTACATTGCCATCACTGACTCCTGATACAGTGCCATCACTGGCTCCTGATACCATGCCAATAATGACTCCTGATACAGTGCCATCACTGGCTCCTGATACAGTGCCAATACTGACTCCTGATACAGTGCCATCACTGACTCCTGATACAGTGCCATCACTGACTCCTGATACAGTGCCATCACTGACTCCTGATACAGTGCCATCACCGGCTCCTGATACAGTGCCAATACAGACTCATGATACAGTGCCATCACTGACTCCTGATTCAGTGCCAGCACTGACTCCTGATACAGTGCCAATACAGACTCCTGATGCAGTGCCATCACTGGCTCCTGATTCAGTGCCAATACTGACTCCTGATACAGTGCCATCACTGACTCCTGATACATTGCCATCACTGGCTCCTGATGCATTGCCAATACTGACTCCTGATACAGTTCCATCACTGACTCCTGATACAGTGCCATCACTGACTCCTGATTCAGTGCCATCACTGACTACTGATACAGTGCCATCACCGCCTCCTGATACAGTGCCATCACCGGCTCCTGAAACAGTGCCATCACCGGCTCCTGATGCAGTGCCTTCACCTGCACCTGATACAGTGCCATCACCAGCTCCTGATACAGTGCCATCACCGGCTGCTGATGCAGTGCCATCACCTGCAACTGATACAGTGCCATCACCAGCTCCTGATACAGTGCCATCACTGACTCCTGATACAGTGCCATCACTGACTCCTGATACAGTGCCATCATGACTGCTGATACAGTGCCATCTCCGGCTCCTGATACAGTGCCATCACTGGCTCCTGATACAGTGCCATCACTGACTCCTGATACAGTGCCATCACCAGCTCCTGATACAGTGCCACCACTGGCTGCTAATACAGTGCCATCACCGGCTCCTGATACAGTGCCATCACTGACTCCTGATTCAGTGCCAGCACTGACTCCTGATACAGTGCCAATACAGACTCCTAATACAGTGCCATCACTGACTCCTGATACAGTGCCAATACTGACTCCTGGTACATTGCCATCACTGACTCCTGATACAGTGCCATCACTGGCTCCTGATACCATGCCAATAATGACTCCTGATACAGTGCCATCACTGGCTCCTGATACAGTGCCAATACTGACTCCTGATACAGTGCCATCACTGACTCCTGATACAGTGCCATCACTGACTCCTGATACAGTGCCATCACTGACTCCTGATACAGTGCCATCACCGGCTCCTGATACAGTGCCAATACAGACTCCTGATACAGTGCCATCACTGACTCCTGATTCAGTGCCAGCACTGACTCCTGAAACAGTGCCAATACAGACTCCTGATACAGTGCCATCACCTGCTCCTGATACAGTGCCATCACCAGATCCTGATACAGTGCCATCACTGACTCCTGATACAGTGCCATCACTGACTCCTGATACAGTGCCATCACTGACTGCTGATACAGTGCCATCTCTGGCTCCTGATACAGTGCCATCACTGGCTCCTGATACAGTGCCATCACTGACTCCTGATACAGTGCCATCACTGGCTCCTGATACCATGCCAATAATGACTCCTGATACAGTGCCATCACTGGCTCCTGATACAGTGCCAATACTGACTCCTGATACAGTGCCATCACTGACTCCTGATACAGTGCCATCACTGACTCCTGATACAGTGCCATCACTGACTCCTGATACAGTGCCATCACTGACTCCTAATACAGTGCCATCACTTACTCCTGATACAGTGCCATCACTGACTCCTGATACAGTGCCATCACTGACTCCTGATACAGTGCCATCACCGGCTCCTGATACAGTGCCAATACAGACTCCTGATACAGTGCCATCACTGACTCCTGATTCAGTGCCAGCACTGACTCCTGATACAGTGCCAATACAGACTCCTGATACAGTGCCATCACTGACTCCTGATACAGTGCCAATACTGAATCCTGATACAGTGCCATCACTGACTCCTGATACCATGCCAATAATGACTCCTCATACAGTGCCATCACTGGCTCCTGATTCAGTGCCAATACTGACTCCTGATACAGTGCCATCACTTACTCCTGATACAGTACCATCACTGGCTCCTGATACAGTGTCAATACTGACTCCTGATACAGTGCCATCACTGACTCCTGATACAGTGCCATCACTGACTCCTGATACAGTGTCAATACTGACTCCTGATACAGTGCCATCACCGGCTCCTGATACAGTGCCATCACCTGCTCCTGATACAGTGCCATCACCCGCTCCTGATACAGTGCCATCACTGACTCCTGATACAGTGCCATCACTGACTCCTGATACAGTGCCATCACAGACTGCTGATACAGTGCCATCTCCGGCTCCTGATACAGTCCGATCACTGACTCCTGATACAGTGCCATCACCGGCTCCTGATACAGTGCCGTCACTGGCTCCTGATACAGTGCCATCACTGACTCCGGATACAGTGCCATCACTGGCTCCTGATACAGTGCCATCACCGGCTCCTGATACAGTGCCATCACCGGCTCCTGAAACAGTGCCATCACAGACTCCTGATACAGTGCCATCACCGGCTCCTGATACATTGCCACCACTGACTCCTGATACAGTGCCATCACCTGCTCCTGAAACAGTGCCATCACCAGCTCCTGATACAGTGCCATCACTGACTCCTGATACAGTGCCATCACTGACTGCTGATACAGTGCCATCTCCGGCTCCTGATACAGTGCCATCACTGGCTCCTGATACAGTGCCATCACTGACTCCTGATACAGTGCCATCACTGGCTCCTGATACAGTGCCATCACCGACTACTGATACAGTGCCATCACCGGCTCCTGATACAGTGCCATCACTGGCTCCTAATACAGTGCCATCACCGGCTCCTGATACAGTGCCATCACTGACTCCAGATTCAGTGCCAGCACTGACTCCTGATACAGTGCCAAATCAGACTCCTAATACAGTGCCATCACTGACTCCTGATACAGTGCCAATACTGACTCCTGGTACATTGCCATCACTACTCCTGATACAGTGCCATCACTGGCTCCTGATACCATGCCAATAATGACTCCTGATACAGTGGCATCACTGGCTCCTGAGACAGTGCCAATACTGTATCCTGATACAGTGCCATCACTGACTCCTGATACAGTGCCATCACTGACTCCTGATACAGTGCCATCACTGACTCCTGATACAGTGCCATCACCGGCTCCTGATACAGTGACAATACAGACTCCTGATACAGTGCCATCGCTGACTCCTGATTCAGTACCAATACAGACTCCTGATACAGTGCCATCACTGACTCCTGATACAGTGCCAATACTGAATCCTGATACAGTGCCATCACTGACTCCTGATACAGTGCCATCACTGGCTCCTGATACCATGCCAATCATGACTCCTGATACAGTGCCATCACTGGCTCCTGATTAAGTGCCAATACTGACTCCTGATACAGTGCCATCACTGACTCCTGATACAGTGCCATCACTGGCTCCTGATACAGTGTCAATACTGACTCCTGATACATTGCCATCACTGACTCCTGATACAGTGCCATCACTGACTCCTGATACAGTGCCATCACTGACTCCTGATACAGGGCCATCACCGGTTCCTGATACAGTGCCAATACAGACTCCTGATACAGTGCCATCACTGGCTCCTGATACAGTGCCATCACAGACTCCTGATACAGTGCCAATACAGACTCCTGATAAATTGCCATCAATGACTCCTAATACAGTGCGATCACTGACTCCTGATACAGTGCCTTCACTAACTCCTGATACAGTGCCATCACTGACTCCTGATACAGTGCCATCACTGACTCCTGATACAGTGCCATCACTGGCTACTGATGCAGTGCCATCGCCGGCTCCTGACACAGTGCCATCACTGCCTCCTGATACAGTGCCATCACTGGCTCCTGATAAAGTACCAGCACTGACTCCTGATACAGTGCCATCACTGACTCCTGATACAGTGCCATCACTGGCTCCTGATACAGTGCCATCACCGGCTTCTGATACAGTGCCATCACCTGCTCCTGATACAGTGCCATCACTGACTCCTGATACAGTGCCATCACTGACTCCTGATACAGTGCCATCACTGGCTACTGATGCAGTGCCGTCGCCGGCTCCTGACACAGTGCCATCACTGCCTCGTGATACAGTGCCATCACTGGCTCCTGATAAAGTACCAGCACTGACTCCTGATACAGTGCCATCACTGACTCCTGATACAGTGCCATCACCGGCTCCTGATACAGTGCCATCACCCGCTCCTGATACAGTGCCATCACTGACTCCTGATACAGTGCCATCACTGACTCCTGATACAGTGCCATCACAGACTACTGATACAGTGCCATCTCCGGCTCCTGATACAGTCCGATCACTGACTCCTGATACAGTGCCATCACCGGCTCCTGATACAGTGCCATCACTGGCTCCTGATACAGTGCCATCACTGACTCCGGATACAGTGCCATCACTGGCTCCTGATACAGTGCCATCACCGACTCCTGATACAGTGCCATCACCAGCTCCTGATACAGTGCCATCAATGGCTCCTAATAAAGTGCCATCACCGGCTCCTGATACAGAGCCATCACTGACTCCTGATTCAGTGCCAGCATGACTCCTGATACAGTGCCAATACAGACTCCTGATAAAGTGCCATCACTGACTCCTGATACAGTGCCAATACTGACTCCTGGTACAGTGCCATCACTGACTCCTGATACAGTGACATCACTGGCTCCTGATACCATGCCAATAATGACTCCTGATACAGTGACATCACTGGCTCCTGATACAGTGCCAATACTGACTCCTGATACAGTGCCATCACTGACTCCTGATACAGTGCCATCACTGTCACCTGATACTTTGCCATCACTGGCTCCTGATACAGTGCCATCACTGACTCCTGATACAGTGCCATCACTGACCCCTGATACAGTGCCAATACTGACTCCTGATACAGTGCCATCACTGACTCCTGATAAAGTGCCATCACTGACTCCTGATACAGTGCCATCACTGGCTCCTGATACAGTGCCATCACTGACTCCTGATACAGTGCCATCACTGACTCCTGATACAGTGCCATCACTGACTCCTGATACAGTGCCATCACTGACTCCTGATACAGTGCCATCACCGGCTCCTGATGCATTGTCATCACCGGCTCCTGATACAGTGCCACCACTGACTCCTGATACAGTGCCATCACCGGCTCCTGATACAGTGCCATCACTGGCTCCTGATACAGTGCCATCACTGACTCCTGATACAGTGCCATCACTGACTCCTGATACAGTGCCATCACTGACTCCTGATACAGTGCCATCACTGACTCCTGATACAGTGCCATCACCTGCTCCTGATACAGTGCCAGCACTGACTCCTGATACAGTGCCATCACTGACTCCTGATACAGTGCCATCACTGGCTCCTGATACAGTGCCATCACCGGCTCCTGATACAGTGCCATCACCGGCTCCTGAAACAGTGCCATCACAGACTCCTGATACAGTGCCATCACCGGCTCCTGATACAGTGCCATCACTGGCTCCTGATACAGTGCCATCACTGACTCCTGATACAGTGCCATCACTGGCTCCTGATGCAGTGCCATCACCGGCTCCTGATACAGTGCCATCACCTGCTCCTGACACAGTGCCATCACCGGCTCCTGATACAGTGCCATCACTGACTCCTGATACAGTGCCATCACTAACTCCTGATACAGTACCATCACTGGCTCCTGATGCAGTGCCATCACCGGCTCCTGATACAGTGCCATCACTGGCTCCTGATACAGTGCCATCACTGACTCCTGATACAGTGCCATCACTGGCTCCTGATACAGTGCCATCACTGACTCCTGATACAGTGCCATCACCGGCTCCTGATACAGTGCCACCACTGCCTCCCAATACAGTGCCATCACCGGCTCCTTATACAGTGCCAGCACTGACTCCTGATACAGTGCCAATACAGACTCCTAATACAGTGCCATCACTGACTCCTGATACAGTTCCAATACTGACTCCTGGTACATTGCCATCACTGACTCCTGATACAGTGCCATGACGGCTCCTGATACCATGCCAATAATGACTCCTGATACATTGGCATCACTGGCTCCTGATACAGTGCCAATACTGACTCCTGATACAGTGCCATCACTGACTCCTGATGCAGTGCCATCACTGACTCCTGATACAGTGCCATCACTGACTCCTGATACAGTGCCATCACCGGCTCCTGATACAGTGACAATACAGACTCCTGATACAGTGCCATCGCTGACTCCTGATTCAGTGCCAGCACTGACTCCTGATACAGTGCCAATACAGACTCCTGATACAGTGCCATCACTGACTCTTGATACAGTGCCAATACTGAATCCTGATACAGTGCCATCACTGACTCCTGATACAGTGCCATCACTGGCTCCTGATACCATGCCAATCATGACTCCTGATACAGTGCCATCACTGGCTCCTGATTAAGTGCCAATACTGACTCCTGATACAGTGCCATCACTGACTCCTGATACAGTGCCATCACTGGCTCCTGATACATTGTCAATACTGACTCCTGATACATTGCCATCACTGACTCCTGATACATTGCCATCACTGACTCCTGATACAGGGCCATCACCGGCTCCTGATACAGTGCCAATACAGACTCCTGATACAGTGCCATCACTGGCTCCTGATACAGTGCCATCACAGACTCCTGATACACTGCCAATACAGACTCCTGATAAATTGCCATCAATGACTCCTGATGCAGTGCGATCACTGACTCCTGATACAGTGCCTTCACTAACTCCTGATACAGTGCCATCACTGACTCCTGATACAGTGCCATCACTGACTCCTGATACAGTGCCATCACTGGCTACTGATGCAGTGCCATCGCCGGCTCCTGACACAGTGCCATCACTGCCTCCTGATACAGTGCCATCACTGGCTCCTGATAAAGTACCAGCACTGACTCCTGATACAGTGCCATCACTGACTCCTGATACAATGCCATCACTGGCTCCTGATACAGTGCCATCACCGGCTCCTGATACAGTGTCATCACCTGCTCCTGATACAGTGCCATCACTGACTCCTGATACAGTGCCATCACTGACTCCTGATACAGTGCCATCACTGGCTACTGATGCAGTGCCGTCGCCGGCTCCTGACACAGTGCCATCACTGCCTCGTGATACAGTGCCATCACTGGCTCCTGATAAAGTACCAGCACTGACTCCTGATACAGTGCCATCACTGACTCCTGATACAGTGCCATCACCGGCTCCTGATACAGTGCCATCTCCGGCTCCTGATACAGTCCGATCACTGACTCCTGATACAGTGCCATCACCGGCTCCTGATACAGTGCCATCACTGGCTCCTGATACAGTGCCATCACTGACTCCGGATACAGTGCCATCACTGGCTCCTGATACAGTGCCATCACCGACTCCTGATACAGTGCCATCACCAGCTCCTGATACAGTGCCATCAATGGCTCCTAATAAAGTGCCATCACCGGCTCCTGATACAGTGCCATCACTGACTCCTGATACAGTGCCATCACCGGCTCCTGATACAGTGCCACCACTGGCTCCTAATACAGTGCCATCACCGGCTCCTTATACAGTGCCAGCACTGACTCCTGATACAGTGCCAATACAGACTCCTAATACAGTGCCATCACTGACTCCTGATACAGTTCCAATACTGACTCCTGGTACATTGCCATCACTGACTCCTGATACAGTGCCATGACGGCTCCTGATACCATGCCAATAATGACTCATGATACATTGGCATCACTGGCTCCTGATACAGTGCCAATACTGACTCCTGATACAGTGCCATCACTGACTCCTGATACAGTGCCATCACTGACTCCTGATACAGTGCCATCACCGGCTCCTGATACAGTGACAATACAGACTCCTGATACAGTGCCATCGCTGACTCCTGATTCAGTGCCAGCACTGACTCCTGATACAGTGTCAATACAGACTCCTGATACAGTGCCATCACTGACTCTTGATACAGTGCCAATACTGAATCCTGATACAGTGCCATCACTGACTCCTGATACAGTGCCATCACTGGCTCCTGATACCATGCCAATCATGACTCCTGATACAGTGCCATCACTGGCTCCTGATTAAGTGCCAATACTGACTCCTGATACAGTGCCATCACTGACTCCTGATACAGTGCCATCACTGGCTCCTGATACATTGTCAATACTGACTCCTGATACATTGCCATCACTGACTCCTGATACAGTGCCATCACTGACTCCTGATACAGTGCCATCACTGACTCCTGATACAGGGCCATCACCGGCTCCTGATACAGTGCCAATACAGACTCCTGATACAGTGCCATCACTGGCTCCTGATACAGTGCCATCACTGACTCCTGATACAGTGCCAATACAGACTCCTGATAAATTGCCATCAATGACTCCTGATGCAGTGCGATCACTGACTCCTGATACAGTGCCTTCACTAACTCCTGATACAGTGCCATCACTGACTCCTGATACAGTGCCATCACTGACTCCTGATACAGTGCCATCACTGGCTACTGATGCAGTGCCATCGCCGGCTCCTGACACAGTGCCATCACTGCCTCCTGATACAGTGCGATCACTGGCTCCTGATAAAGTACCAGCACTGACTCCTGATACAGTGCCATCACTGACTCCTGATACAATGCCATCACTGGCTCCTGATACAGTGCCATCACCGGCTCCTGATACAGTGCCATCACCTGCTCCTGATACAGTGCCATCACTGACTCCTGATACAGTGCCATCACTGACTCCTGATACAGTGCCATCACTGGCTACTGATGCAGTGCCGTCGCCGGCTCCTGACACAGTGCCATCACTGCCTCGTGATACAGTGCCATCACTGGCTCCTGATAAAGTACCAGCACTGACTCCTGATACAGTGCCATCACTGACTCCTGATACAGTGCCATCACCGGCTCCTGATACAGTGCCATCTCCGGCTCCTGATACAGTCCGATCACTGACTCCTGATACAGTGCCATCACCGGCTCCTGATACAGTGCCATCACTGGCTCCTGATACAGTGCCATCACTGACTCCGGATACAGTGCCATCACTGGCTCCTGATACAGTGCCATCACCGACTCCTGATACAGTGCCATCACCAGCTCCTGATACAGTGCCATCAATGGCTCCTAATAAAGTGCCATCACCGGCTCCTGATACAGTGGCAATACAGACTCCTGGTACAGTGCCATCACTGACTCCTGATACAGTGGCAATACAGACTCCTGATACAGTGCCATCACTGACTCCTGATACAGTGCCAATACAGACTCCTGATACAGTGCCATCACTGACTCCTGATACAGTGCCAATACTGACTCCTGATACAGTGCCATCACTGGCTCCTGATACCATGCCAATAATGACTCCTGATACAGTGACATCACTGGCTCCTTATACAGTGCCAATACTGACTCCTGATACAGTGCCATCACTGACTCCTGATACAGTGCCATCACTGTCACCTGATACTTTGCCATCACTGGCTCCTGATACAGTGCCATCACTGACTCCTGATACAGTGCCATCACTGACCCATGATACAGTGCCAATACTGACTCCTGATACAGTGCCATCACTGACTCCTGATAAAGTGCCATCACTGACTCCTGATACAGTGCCATCACTGGCTCCTGATACAGTGCCATCACTGACTCCTGATACAGTGCCATCACTGACTCCTGATACAGTGCCATCACTGACTCCTGATACAGTGCCATCACTGACTCCTGATACAGTGCCATCACCGGCTCCTGATGCATTGTCATCACCGGCTCCTGATACAGTGCCACCACTGACTCCTGATACAGTGCCATCACCGGCTCCTGATACAGTGCCATCACTGGCTCCTGATACAGTGCCATCACTGACTCCTGATACAGTGCCATCACTGACTCCTGATACAGTGCCATCACTGACTACTGATACAGTGCCATCACTGACTCCTGATACAGTGCCATCACCTGCTCCTGATACAGTGCCAGCACTGACTCCTGATACAGTGCCATCACTGACTCCTGATACAGTGCCATCACCGGCTCCTGATACAGTGCCAATACAGACTCCTGATACAGTGCCATCACTGGCTCCTGATACAGTGCCATCACAGACTCCTGATACAGTGCCAATACAGACTCCTGATAAATTGCCATCACTGACTCCTGATACAGTGCCTTCACTAACTCCTGATACAGTGCCATCACTGACTCCTGATACAGTGCCATCACTGACTCCTGATACAGTGCCATCACTGGCTACTGATGCAGTGCCATCGCCGGCTCCTGACACAGTGCCATCACTGCCTCCTGATACAGTGCCATCACTGGCTCCTGATAAAGTACCAGCACTGACTCCTGATACAGTGCCATCACTGACTCCTGATACAATGCCATCACTGGCTCCTGATACAGTGCCATCACCGGCTCCTGATACAGTGCCATCACCTGCTCCTGATACAGTGCCATCACTGACTCCTGATACAGTGCCATCACTGACTCCTGATACAGTGCCATCACTGGCTACTGATGCAGTGCCGTCGCCGGCTCCTGACACAGTGCCATCACTGCCTCGTGATACAGTGCCATCACTGGCTCCTGATAAAGTACCAGCACTGACTCCTGATACAGTGCCATCACTGACTCCTGATACAGTGCCATCACCGGCTCCTGATACAGTGCCATCTCCGGCTCCTGATACATTCCGATCACTGACTCCTGATACAGTGCCATCACCGGCTCCTGATACAGTGCCATCACTGGCTCCTGATACAGTGCCATCACTGACTCCGGATACAGTGCCATCACTGGCTCCTGATACAGTGCCATCACCGACTCCTGATACAGTGCCATCACCAGCTCCTGATACAGTGCCATCAATGGCTCCTAATAAAGTGCCATCACCGGCTCCTGATACAGTGCCATCACTGACTCCTGATTCAGTGCCAGCATGACTCCTGATACAGTGGCAATACAGACTCCTGATACAGTGCCATCACTGACTCCTGATACAGTGCCAATACTGACTCCTGGTACAGTGCCATCACTGACTCCTGATACAGTGCCAATACAGACTCCTGATACAGTGCCATCACTGACTCCTGATACAGTGCCAATACTGACTCCTGATACAGTGCCATCACTGGCTCCTGATACCATGCCAATAATGACTCCTGATACAGTGACATCACTGGCTCCTTATACAGTGCCAATACTGACTCCTGATACAGTGCCATCACTGACTCCTGATACAGTGCCATCACTGTCACCTGATACTTTGCCATCACTGGCTCCTGATACAGTGCCATCACTGACTCCTGATACAGTGCCATCACTGACCCCTGATACAGTGCCAATACTGACTCCTGATACAGTGCCATCACTGACTCCTGATAAAGTGCCATCACTGACTCCTGATACAGTGCCATCACTGGCTCCTGATACAGTGCCATCACTGACTCCTGATACAGTGCCATCACTGACTCCTGATACAGTGCCATCACTGACTCCTGATACAGTGCCATCACTGACTCCTGATACAGTGCCATCACCGGCTCCTGATGCATTGTCATCACCGGCTCCTGATACAGTGCCACCACTGACTCCTGATACAGTGCCATCACCGGCTCCTGATACAGTGCCATCACTGGCTCCTGATACAGTGCCATCACTGACTCCTGATACAGTGCCATCACTGACTCCTGATACAGTGCCATCACTGACTCCTGATACAGTGCCATCACTGACTCCTGATACAGTGCCATCACCTGCTCCTGATACAGTGCCAGCACTGACTCCTGATACAGTGCCATCACTGACTCCTGATACAGTGCCATCACTGGCTCCTGATACAGTGCCATCACCGGCTCCTGAAACAGTGCCATCACAGACTCCTGATACAGTGCCATCACCGGCTCCTGATACAGTGCCATCACTGGCTCCTGATACAGTGCCATCACTGACTCCTGATACAGTGCCATCACTGGCTCCTGATGCAGTCCCATCACCGGCTCCTGATACAGTGCCATCACCTGCTCCTGACACAGTGCCATCACCGGCTCCTGATACAGTGCCATCACTGACTCCTGATACAGTGCCATCACTAACTCCTGAGACAGTGCCATCACTGGCTCCTGATGCAGTGCCATCACCGGCTCCTGATACAGTGCCATCACTGGCTCCTGATACAGTGGCATCACTGACTCCTGATACAGTGCCATCACTGGCTCCTGATACAGTGCCATCACTGACTCCTGATACAGTGCCATCACCGGCTCCTGATACAGTGCCACCACTGGCTCCTAATACAGTGCCATCACCGGCTCCTTATACAGTGCCAGCACTGACTCCTGATACAGTGCCAATACAGACTCCTAATACAGTGCCATCACTGACTCCTGATACAGTTCCAATACTGACTCCTGGTACATTGCCATCACTGAATCCTGATACAGTGCCATGACGGCTCCTGATACCATGCCAATAATGACTCCTGATACATTGGCATCACTGGCTCCTGATACAGTGCCAATACTGACTCCTGATACAGTGCCATCACTGACTCCTGATGCAGTGCCATCACTGACTCCTGATACAGTGCCATCACTGACTCCTGATACAGTGCCATCACCGGCTCCTGATACAGTGACAATACAGACTCCTGATACAGTGCCATCGCTGACTCCTGATTCAGTGCCAGCACTGACTCCTGATACAGTGCCAATACAGACTCCTGATACAGTGCCATCACTGACTCTTGATACAGTGCCAATACTGAATCCTGATACAGTGCCATCACTGACTCCTGATACAGTGCCATCACTGGCTCCTGATACCATGCCAATCATGACTCCTGATACAGTGCCATCACTGGCTCCTGATTAAGTGCCAATACTGACTCCTGATACAGTGCCATCACTGACTCCTGATACAGTGCCATCACTGGCTCCTGATACATTGTCAATACTGACTCCTGATACATTGCCATCACTGACTCCTGATACAGTGCCATCACTGACTCCTGATACAGTGCCATCACTGACTCCTGATACAGGGCCATCACCGGCTCCTGATACAGTGCCAATACAGACTCCTGATACAGTGCCATCACTGGCTCCTGATACAGTGCCATCACAGACTCCTGATACAGTGCCAATACAGATTCCTGATGAATTGCCATCAATGACTCCTGATGCAGTGCGATCACTGACTCCTGATACAGTGCCTTCACTAACTCCTGATACAGTGCCATCACTGACTCCTGATACAGTGCCATCACTGACTCCTGATACAGTGCCATCACTGGCTACTGATGCAGTGCCATCGCCGGCTCCTGACACAGTGCCATCACTGCCTCCTGATACAGTGCCATCACTGGCTCCTGATACAGTGCCATCACTGACTCCTGATACAGTGCCATCACTGGCTCCTGATACAGTGCCATCACCGGCTCCTGATACGGTGCCATCACCTGCTCCTGATACAGTGCCATCACTGACTCCTGATACAGTGCCATCACTGACTCCTGATACAGTGCCATCACTGGCTACTGATACCATGCCAATAATGACTCCTGATACAGTGCCATCACTGGCTCCTGATTCAGTGCCAATACTGACTCCTGATACAGTTCCATCACTGACTCCTGATACAGTGCCATCACTGACTCCTGATTCAGTGCCATCACTGACTCCTGATACAGTGCCATCACCGGCTCCTGATACACTGCCATCACCGGCTCCTGAAACAGTGCCATCACAGACTCCTGATACAGTGCCATCACCGGCTCCTGATACAGTGCCATCACTGGCTCCTGATACAGTGCCATCACTGACTCCTGATACAGTGCCATCACTGGCTCCTGATGCAGTCCCATCACTGGCTCCTGATGCAGTGCCATCACCGGCTCCTGATACAGTGCCATCACCTGCTCCTGATACAGTGCCATCACTGACTCCTGATACAGTGCCATCTCCGGCTCGTGATACAGTGCCATCACTGGCTCCTGATACAGTGCCATCACTGACTCCTGATATAGTGCCATCACTGGCTCCTGATACAGTGCCATCACCGACAACTGATACAGTGCCATCACCGGCTCCTGATACAGTGCCATCACTGACTCCTGATACAGTGCCATCACTGACTCCTGATACAGTGACATCACCGGCTCCTGATACAGTGCCAAAATAGACTCCTGATACAGTGCCATCACTGACTCCTGATTCAGTGCCAGCACTGACTCCTGATACAGTGCCAATACAGACTCCTGATACATTGCCATCACTGGCTCCTGATACAGTGCCATCACTGACTCCTGATACAGTTCCATCACTGACTCCTGATACAGTGCCATCACTGACTCCTGATACAGTGCCATCACTGGCTCCTGCTGCAGTGCCATCACCGGCTCCTGATACAGTGCCATCACCTGCTCCTGATACAGTGCCATCACCAGCTCCTGATACAGAGCCATCACTGACTCCTGATACAGTGCCATCACTGACTCCTGATTCAGTGCCAGCACTGACTCCTGATACAGTGCCAATACAGACTCCTGATACATTGCCATCACTGGCTCCTGATACAGTGCCATCACTGACTCCTGATACAGTTCCATCACTGACTCCTGATACAGTGCCATCACTGACTCCTGATACAGTGCCATCACTGGCTCCTGCTGCAGTGCCATCACCGGCTCCTGATACAGTGCCATCACCTGCTCCTGATACAGTGCCATCACCAGCTCCTGATACAGAGCCATCACTGACTCCTGATACAGTGCCATCACTGACTCCTGATACAGTGCCATCACTGACTGCTGATACAGTGCCATCTCCGGCTCCTGATACAGTGCCATCACTGGCTCCTGATACAGTCCCATCACTGACTCCTGATACAGTGCCATCACCGGCTCCTGATACAGTGCCATCACTGGCTGCTAATACAGTGCCATCACCGGCTCCTGATACAGTGCCATCACTGACTCCTGATTCAGTGCCAGCACTGACTCCTGATACAGTCCCAATACAGACTCCTAATACAGTGCCATCACTGACTCCTGATACAGTGCCAATACTGACTCCTGGTACATTGCCATCACTGACTCCTGATACAGTGCCATCACTGGCTCCTGATACCATGCCAATAATGACTCCTGATACAGTGCCATCACTGGCTCCTGATACAGTGCCAATACTGACTCCTGATACAGTGCCATCACTGACTCCTGATACAGTGCCATCACTGACTCCTGATACAGTGCCATCACTGACTCCTGATACAGTGCCATCACTGACTCCTGATTCAGTGCCAGCACTGACTCCTGATACAGTGCCAATACAGACTCCTGATACAGTGCCATCACTGACTCCTGATACAGTGCCAATACTGAATCCTGATACAGTGCCATCACTGACTCCTGATACAGTGCCATCACTGGCTCCTGATACCATGCCAATCATGACTCCTGATACAGTGCCATCACTGGCTCCTGATTAAGTGCCAATACTGACTCCTGATACAGTGCCATCACTGACTCCTGATACAGTGCCATCACTGACTCCTGATACAGTGCCATCACTGGCTCCTGATACAGTGTCAATGCGGACTCCTGATACAGTGCCATCACTGACTCCTGATACAGTGCCATCACTGACTCCTGATACAGTGCCATCACTGACTCCTGATACAGGGCCATCACCGGCTCCTGATACAGTGTCAATACAGACTCCTGATACAGTGCCATCACTGACTCCTGATACAGTGCCATCACTGGCTACTGATGCAGTGCCATCACTGGCTCCTGATACAGTGCCATCACAGACTCCTGATACAGTGCCAATACAGACTCCTGATAAAGTGCCATCAATGACTCCTGATACAGTGCGATCACTGACTCCTGATACAGTGCCATCACTGACTCCTGATACAGTGCCATCACTGGCTACTGATACAGTGCCATCGCCGGCTCCTGACACAGTGCCATCACTGCCTCCTGATACAGTGCCATCACTGGCTCCTGATAAAGTGCCAGCACTGACTCCTGATACAGTGCCATCACTGACTCCTGATACAGTGCCATCACTGACTCCTGATACAGTGCCATCACCGGCTCCTGATACATTGCCATCAACTGCTCCTGATACAGTGCCATCACCAGCTCCTGATACAGTGCCATCACTGACTCCTGATACAGTGCCAATACAGACTCCTGATAAAGTGCCATCAATGACTCCTGATACAGTGCGATCACTGACTCCTGATACAGTGCCATCACTGACTCCTGATACAGTGCCATCACTGGCTACTGATACAGTGCCATCGCCGGCTCCTGACACAGTGCCATCACTGCCTCCTGATACAGTGCCATCACTGGCTCCTGATAAAGTGCCAGCACTGACTCCTGATACAGTGCCAATACAGATTCCTGATACAGTGCCATCACCGGCTCCTGATACAGTGCCAATACAGACTCCTGATACAGTGCCATCACTGACTCCTGATACAGTGCCAATACAGACTCCTGATACAGTGCCAATAGAGACTCCTGATACAGTGCCATCACTGGCTCCTGATACAGTGCCATCTCCGGCTCCTGATACAGTGCCATCACTGGCTCCTGATACAGTGCCATCACTGACTCCTGATACAGTGCCATCACTGGCTCCTGATACAGTGCCATCACCGACTACTGATACAGTGCCTTCACCGGCTCCTTATACAGTGCCATCACTGGCTCCTAATACAGTGCCATCACCGGCTCCTGATACAGTGCCATCACTGACTCCTGATTCAGTGCCAGCACTGACTCCTGATACAGTGCCAATACAGACTCCTAATACAGTGCCATCACTGACTCCTGATACAGTGCCAATACTGACTCCTGGTACATTGCCATCACTGACTCCTGATACAGTGCCATCACTGGCTCCTGATACCATGCCAATAATGACTCCTGATACAGTGGCATCACTGGCTCCTGATACAGTGTCAATACTGACTCCTGATACAGTGCCATCACTGACTCCTGATACAGTGCCATCACTGACTCCTGATAGAGTGCCATCACTGACTCCTGATACAGTGCCATCACCGGCTCCTGATACAGTGACAATACAGACTCCTGATACAGTGCCATCGCTGACTCCTGATTCAGTGCCAGCACTGACTCCTGATACAGTGCCAATACAGACTCCTGATACAGTGCCATCACTGACTCCTGATACAGTGCCAATACTGAATCCTGATACAGTGCCATCACTGTCTCCTGATACAGTGCCATCACTGGCTCCTGATACCATGCCAATCATGACTCCTGATACAGTGCCATCACTGGCTCCTGATTAAGTGCCAATACTGACTCCTGATACATTGCCATCACTGACTCCTGATACAGTGCCATCACTGACTCCTGATACAGTGCCATCACTGACTCCTGTTACAGGGCCATCACCGGCTCCTGATACAGTGCCAATACAGATCCTGATACAGTGCCATCACTGGCTCCTGATACAGTGCCATCACAGACTCCTGATACAGTGCCAATACAGACTCCTGATAAATTCCCATCAATGACTCCTGATACAGTGCGATCACTGACTCCTGATACAGTGCCTTCACTAACTCCTGATACAGTTCCATCACTGACTCCTGATACAGTGCCATCACTGACTCCTGATACAGTGCCATCACTGGCTACTGATGCAGTGCCATCGCCGGCTCCTGACACAGTGCCATCACTGCCTCCTGATACAGTGCCATCACTGGCTCCTGATAAAGTACCAGCACTGACTCCTGATACAGTGCCATCACCGGCTCCTGATACAGTGCCATCACCTGCTCCTGATGCAGTGCCATCACTGACTCCTGATACAGTGCCATCACTGACTCCTGATACAGTGCCATCACTGGCTACTGATGCAGTGCCATCGCCGGCTCCTGACACAGTGCCATCACTGCCTCGTGATACAGTGCCATCACTGGCTCCTGATAAAGTACCAGCACTGACTCCTGATTCAGTGCCAGCACTGACTCCTGATACAGTGCCAATACAGACTCCTAATACAGTGCCATCACTGACTCCTGATACAGTGCCAATACTGACTCCTGGTACATTGCCATCACTGACTCCTGATACAGTGCCATCACTGGGTCCTGATACCATGCCAATAATGACTCCTGATACAGTGGCATCACTGGCTCCTGATACAGTGCCATCACTGCCTCCTGATACAGTGCCATCACTGGCTCCTGATAAAGTACCAGCACTGACTCCTGATACAGTGCCATCACCGGCTCCTGATACAGTGCCATCACCTGCTCCTGATGCAGTGCCATCACTGACTCCTGATACAGTGCCATCACTGACTCCTGATACAGTGCCATCACTGGCTACTGATGCAGTGCCATCGCCGGCTCCTGACACAGTGCCATCACTGCCTCGTGATACAGTGCCATCACTGGCTCCTGATAAAGTACCAGCACTGACTCCTGATACAGTGCCATCACTGACTCCTGATACAGTGCCATCACCGGCTCCTGATACAGTGCCATCACCCGCTCCTGATACAGTGCCATCACTGACTCCTGATACAGTGCCATCACTGACTCCTGATACAGTGCCATCACAGACTGCTGATACAGTGCCATCTCCGGCTCCTGATACAGTCCGATCACTGACTCCTGATACAGTGCCATCACCGGCTCCTGATACAGTGCCGTCACTGGCTCCTGATACAGTGCTATCACTGACTCCGGATACAGTGCCATTACTGGCTCCTGATACAGTGCCATCACCGACTCTTGATACAGTGCCATCACCAGCTCCTGATACAGTGCCATCAATGGCTCCTAATACAGTGCCATCACCGGCTCCTGATACAGTGCCATCACTGACTCCTGATTCAGTGCCAGCATGACTCCTGATACAGTGCCAATACAGACTCCTGAAACAGTGCCATCACTGACTCCTGATACAGTGCCAATACTGACTCCTGGTACAGTGCCATCACTGACTCCTGATACAGTGCCATCACTGGCTCCTGATACCATGCCAATAATGACTCCTGATACAGTGCCATCACTGGCTCCTGATACAGTGCCAATACTGACTCCTGATACAGTGCCATCACTGACTCCTGATACAGTGCCATCACTGTCACCTGATACTTTGCCATCACTGGCTCCTGATACAGTGCCATCACTGACTCCTGATACAGTGCCATCACTGACTCCTGATACAGTGCCAATACTGACTCCTGATACAGTGCCATCACTGACTCCTGATAAAGTGCCATCACTGACTCCTGATACAGTGCCATCACTGGCTCCTGATACAGTGCCATCACTGACTCCTGATGCAGTGCCATCACTGACTCCTGATACAGTGCCATCACTGACTCCTGATACAGTGCCATCACCGGCTCCTGATGCATTGCCATCACCGGCTCCTGATACAGTGCCACCACTGACTCCTGATACAGTGCCATCACCGGCTCCTGATACAGTGCCATCACTGGCTCCTGATACAGTGCCATCACTGACTCCTGATACAGTGCCATCACTGACTCCTGATACAGTGCCATCACTGACTCCTGATACAGTGCCATCACCTGCTCCTGATACAGTGCCATCACCAGCTCCTGATACAGTGCCATCACTGACTCCTGATCCAGTGCCATCACTGACTCCTGATACAGTGCCATCACCGGCTCCTGATACAGTGCCATCAACGGCTCCTGAAACAGTGCCATCACAGACTCCTGATACAGTGCCATCACCGGCTCCTGATACAGTGCCATCACTGGCTCCTGATACAGTGCCATCACTGACTCCTGATACAGTGCCATCACTGGCTCCTGATGCAGTGCCATCACCGGCTCCTGATACAGTGCCATCACCTGCCCCTGACACAGTGCCATCACTGGCTCCTGATACAGTGCCATCACAGACTCCTGATACAGTGCCAATACAGACTCCTGATAAAGTGCCATCAATGACTCCTGATACAGTGCGATCACTGACTCCTGATACAGTGCCATCACTGACTCCTGATACAGTGCCATCACTGGCTACTGATACAGTGCCATCGCTGGCTCCTGACACAGTGCCATCACTGCCTCCTGATACAGTGCCATCACTGGCTCCTGATAAAGTGCCAGCACTGACTCCTGATACAGTGCCATCACTGACTCCTGATACAGTGCCATCACTGACTCCTGATACAGTGCCATCACCGGCTCCTGATACATTGCCATCACCTGCTCCTGATACAGTGCCATCACCAGCTCCTGATACAGTGCCATCACTGACTCCTGATACAGTGCCAATACAGACTCCTGATAAAGTGCCATCAATGACTCCTGATACAGTGCGATCACTGACTCCTGATACAGTGCCATCACTGACTCCTGATACAGTGCCATCACTGGCTACTGATACAGTGCCATCGCCGGCTCCTGACACAGTGCCATCACTGCCTCCTGATACAGTGCCATCACTGGCTCCTGATAAAGTGCCAGCACTGACTCCTGATACAGTGCCAATACAGATTCCTGATACAGTGCCATCACCGGCTCCTGATACAGTGCCAATACAGACTCCTGATACAGTGCCATCACTGACTCCTGATACAGTGCCAATACAGACTCCTGATACAGTGCCAATAGAGACTCCTGATACAGTGCCATCACTGGCTCCTGATACAGTGCCATCTCCGGCTCCTGATACAGTGCCATCACTGGCTCCTGATACAGTGCCATCACTGACTCCTGATACAGTGCCATCACTGGCTCCTGATACAGTGCCATCACCGACTACTGATACAGTGCCTTCACCGGCTCCTGATACAGTGCCATCACTGGCTCCTAATACAGTGCCATCACCGGCTCCTGATACAGTGCCATCACTGACTCCTGATTCAGTGCCAGCACTGACTCCTGATACAGTGCCAATGCAGACTCCTAATACAGTGCCATCACTGACTCCTGATACAGTGCCAATACTGACTCCTGGTGCATTGCCATCACTGACTCCTGATACAGTGCCATCACTGGCTCCTGATACCATGCCAATAATGACTCCTGATACAGTGGCATCACTGGCTCCTGATACAGTGTCAATACTGACTCCTGATACAGTGCCATCACTGACTCCTGATACAGTGCCATCACTGACTCCTGATAGAGTGCCATCACTGACTCCTGATACAGTGCCATCACCGGCTCCTGATACAGTGACAATACAGACTCCTGATACAGTGCCATCGCTGACTCCTGATTCAGTGCCAGCACTGACTCCTGATACAGTGCCAATACAGACTCCTGATACAGTGCCATCACTGACTCCTGATACAGTGCCAATACTGAATCCTGATACAGTGCCATCACTGTCTCCTGATACAGTGCCATCACTGGCTCCTGATACCATGCCAATCATGACTCCTGATACAGTGCCATCACTGGCTCCTGATTAAGTGCCAATACTGACTCCTGATACAGTGCCATCACTGACTCCTGATACAGTGCCATCACTGGCTCCTGATACAGTGTCAATACTGACTCCTGATACATTGCCATCACTGACTCCTGATACAGTGCCATCACTGACTCCTGATACAGTGCCATCACTGACTCCTGTTACAGGGCCATCACCGGCTCCTGATACAGTGCCAATACAGATCCTGATACAGTGCCATCACTGGCTCCTGATACAGTGCCATCACAGACTCCTGATACAGTGCCAATACAGACTCCTGATAAATTCCCATCAATGACTCCTGATACAGTGCGATCACTGACTCCTGATACAGTGCCTTCACTAACTCCTGATACAGTTCCATCACTGACTCCTGATACAGTGCCATCACTGACTCCTGATACAGTGCCATCACTGGCTACTGATGCAGTGCCATCGCCGGCTCCTGACACAGTGCCATCACTGCCTCCTGATACAGTGCCATCACTGGCTCCTGATAAAGTACCAGCACTGACTCCTGATACAGTGCCATCACCGGCTCCTGATACAGTGCCATCACCTGCTCCTGATGCAGTGCCATCACTGACTCCTGATACAGTGCCATCACTGACTCCTGATACAGTGCCATCACTGGCTACTGATGCAGTGCCATCGCCGGCTCCTGACACAGTGCCATCACTGCCTCGTGATACAGTGCCATCACTGGCTCCTGATAAAGTACCAGCACTGACTCCTGATTCAGTGCCAGCACTGACTCCTGATACAGTGCCAATACAGACTCCTAATACAGTGCCATCACTGACTCCTGATACAGTGCCAATACTGACTCCTGGTACATTGCCATCACTGACTCCTGATACAGTGCCATCACTGGGTCCTGATACCATGCCAATAATGACTCCTGATACAGTGGCATCACTGGCTCCTGATACAGTGCCATCACTGCCTCCTGATACAGTGCCATCACTGGCTCCTGATAAAGTACCAGCACTGACTCCTGATACAGTGCCATCACCGGCTCCTGATACAGTGCCATCACCTGCTCCTGATGCAGTGCCATCACTGACTCCTGATACAGTGCCATCACTGACTCCTGATACAGTGCCATCACTGGCTACTGATGCAGTGCCATCGCCGGCTCCTGACACAGTGCCATCACTGCCTCGTGATACAGTGCCATCACTGGCTCCTGATAAAGTACCAGCACTGACTCCTGATACAGTGCCATCACTGACTCCTGATACAGTGCCATCACCGGCTCCTGATACAGTGCCATCACCCGCTCCTGATACAGTGCCATCATTGACTCCTGATACAGTGCCATCACTGACTCCTGATACAGTGCCATCACAGACTGCTGATACAGTGCCATCTCCGGCTCCTGATACAGTCCGATCACTGACTCCTGATACAGTGCCATCACCGGCTCCTGATACAGTGCCGTCACTGGCTCCTGATACAGTGCTATCACTGACTCCGGATACAGTGCCATTACTGGCTCCTGATACAGTGCCATCACCGACTCCTGATACAGTGCCATCACCAGCTCCTGATACAGTGCCATCAATGGCTCCTAATACAGTGCCATCACCGGCTCCTGATACAGTGCCATCACTGACTCCTGATTCAGTGCCAGCATGACTCCTGATACAGTGCCAATACAGACTCCTGAAACAGTGCCATCACTGACTCCTGATACAGTGCCAATACTGACTCCTGGTACAGTGCCATCACTGACTCCTGATACAGTGCCATCACTGGCTCCTGATACCATGCCAATAATGACTCCTGATACAGTGCCATCACTGGCTCCTGATACAGTGCCAATACTGACTCCTGATACAGTGCCATCACTGACTCCTGATACAGTGCCATCACTGTCACCTGATACTTTGCCATCACTGGCTCCTGATACAGTGCCATCACTGACTCCTGATACAGTGCCATCACTGACTCCTGATACAGTGCCAATACTGACTCCTGATACAGTGCCATCACTGACTCCTGATAAAGTGCCATCACTGACTCCTGATACAGTGCCATCACTGGCTCCTGATACAGTGCCATCACTGACTCCTGATGCAGTGCCATCACTGACTCCTGATACAGTGCCATCACTGACTCCTGATACAGTGCCATCACCGGCTCCTGATGCATTGCCATCACCGGCTCCTGATACAGTGCCACCACTGACTCCTGATACAGTGCCATCACCGGCTCCTGATACAGTGCCATCACTGGCTCCTGATACAGTGCCATCACTGACTCCTGATACAGTGCCATCACTGACTCCTGATACAGTGCCATCACTGACTCCTGATACAGTGCCATCACCTGCTCCTGATACAGTGCCATCACCAGCTCCTGATACAGTGCCATCACTGACTCCTGATCCAGTGCCATCACTGACTCCTGATACAGTGCCATCACCGGCTCCTGATACAGTGCCATCAACGGCTCCTGAAACAGTGCCATCACAGACTCCTGATACAGTGCCATCACCGGCTCCTGATACAGTGCCATCACTGGCTCCTGATACAGTGCCATCACTGACTCCTGATACAGTGCCATCACTGGCTCCTGATGCAGTGCCATCACCGGCTCCTGATACAGTGCCATCACCTGCCCCTGACACAGTGCCATCACCAGCTCCTGATACAGTGCCATCACTGACTCCTGATACAGTGCCATCACTGACTCCTGATACAGTGCCATCACTGGCTCCTGATGCAGTGCCATCACCGGCTCCTGATACAGTGCCATCACTGGCTCCTGATACAGTGCCATCACTGACTCCTGATACAGTGCCATCACTGGCTCCTGATACAGTGCCATCACCGACTACTGATACAGTGCCATCACCGGCTCCTGATACAGTGCCATCACTGGCTCCTAATACAGTGCCATCACCGGCTCCTTATACAGTGCCATCACTGACTCCTGATTCAGTGCCAGCACTGACTCCTGATACAGTGCCAATACAGTCTCCTAATACAGTGCCATCACTGACTCCTGATACAGTTCCAATACTGACTCCTGGTATATTGCCATCACTGACTCCTGATACAGTGCCATCACTGGCTCCTGATACCATGCCAATAATGACTCCTGATACAGTGGCATCACTGGCTCCTGATACAGTGCCAATACTGACTCCTGATACAGTGCCATCACTGACTCCTGATGCAGTGCCATCACTGACTCCTGATACAGTGCCATCACTGACTCCTGATACAGTGCCATCACCGGCTCCTGATACAGTGACAATACAGACTCCTGATACAGTGCCATCGCTGACTCCTGATTCAGTGCCAGCACTGACTCCTGATACAGTGTCAATACAGACTCCTGATACAGTGCCATCACTGACTCCTGATACAGTGCCAATACTGAATCCTGATACAGTGCCATCACTGACTCCTGATACAGTGCCATCACTGGCTCCTGATACCATGCCAATCATGACTCCTGATACAGTGCCATCACTGGCTCCTGATTAAGTGCCAATACTGACTCCTGATACAGTGCCATCACTGACTCCTGATACAGTGCCATCACTGACTCCTGATACAGTGCCATCACTGACTCCTGATACAGTGCCATCACAGACTCCTGATACAGTGCCAATACAGACTCCTGATAAATTGCCATCAATGACTCCTGATACAGTGCGATCACTGACTCCTGATAGAGTGCCTTCACTAACTCCTGATACAGTGCCATCACTGACTCCTGATACAGTGCCATCACTGACTCCTGATACAGTGCCATCACTGGCTACTGATGCAGTGCCATCGCCGGCTCCTGACACAGTGCCATCACTGCCTCCTGATACAGTGCCATCACTGGCTCCTGATAAAGTACCAGCACTGACTCCTGATACAGTGCCATCACTGACTCCTGATACAGTGCCATCACTGGCTCCTGTTACAGTGCCATCACCAGCTCCTGATACAGTGTCATCACCTGCTGCTGATACAGTGCCATCACTGACTCCTGATACAGTGCCATCACTGACTCCTGATACAGTGCCATCACTGGCTACTGATACCATGCCAATAATGACTCCTGATACAGTGCCATCACTGGCTCCTGATTCAGTGCCAATACTGACTCCTGATACAGTGCCATCACTGACTCCTGATACATTGCCATCACTGGCTCCTGATACATTGCCAATACTGACTCCTGATACAGTTCCATCACTGACTCCTGATACAGTGCCATCACTGACTCCTGATTCAGTGCCATCACTGACTCCTGATAGAGTGCCATCACCGGCTCCTGATCCAGTGCCATCACCGGCTCCTGAAACAGTGCCATCACAGACTCCTGATACAGTGCCATCACCGGCTCCTGATACAGTGCCATCACTGGCTCCTGATACAGTGCCATCACTGACTCCTGATACAGTGCCATCACTGGCTCCTGATGCAGTGCCATCACTGGCTCCTGATGCAGTGCCATCACCGGCTCCTGATACAGTGCCATCACCAGCTCTTGATACAGTGCCATCACTGACTCCTGATACAGTGCCATCTCCGGCTCGTGATACAGTGTCATCACTGGCTCCTGATACAGTGCCATCACTGACTCCTGATACAGTGCCATCACTGGCTCCTGATACAGTGCCATCACCGACTACTGATACAGTGCCATCACCGGCTCCTGATACAGTGCCATCACTGGCTCCTAATACAGTGCCATCACCGGCTCCTGATACAGTGCCATCACTGACTCCTGATTCAGTGCCAGCACTGACTCCTGATACAGTGCCAATACAGACTCCTAATACAGTGCCATCACTGACTCCTGATACAGTGCCAATACTGACTCCTGGTACATTGCCATCACTGACTCCTGATACAGTGCCATCACTGGCTCCTGATACCATGCCAATAATGACTCCTGATACAGTGCCATCACTGGCTCCTGATACAGTGCCAATACTGACTCCTGATACAGTGCCATCACTGACTCCTGATACAGTGCCATCACTGACTCCTGATACAGTGCCATCACTGACTCCTGATACAGTGCCATCACCGGCTCCTGATACAGTGCCAATATAGACTCCTGATACAGTGCCATCACTGACTCCTGATTCAGTGCCAGCACTGACTCCTGATAGAGTGCCAATACTGACTCCTGATACAGTGCCATCACTGACTCCTGATACATTGCCATCACTGGCTCCTGATACAATGCCAATACTGACTCCTGATACAGTTCCATCACTGACTCCTGATACAGTGCCATCACTGACTCCTGATTCATTGCCATCACTGACTCCTGATACAGTGCCATCACCGGCTCCTGATACAGTGCCATCACCGGCTCCTGAAACAGTGCCATCACAGACTCCTGATACAGTGCCATCACCGGCTCCTGATACAGTGCCATCACTGGCTCCTGATACAGTGCCATCACTGACTCCTGATACAGTGCCATCACTGGCTCCTGCTGCAGTGCCATCACTGGCTCCTGATGCAGTGCCATCACCGGCTCCTGATACAGTGCCATCACCTGCTCCTGATACAGTGCCATCACCAGATCCTGATACAGTGCCATCACTGACTCCTGATACAGTGCCATCACTGACTCCTGATATAGTGCCATCACTGACTGCTGATACAGTGCCATCTCCGGCTCCTGATACAGTGCCATCACTGGCTCCTGATACAGTGCCATCACTGACTCCTGATACAGTGCCATCACCGGCTCCTGATACAGTGCCATCACTGGCTGCTAATACAGTGCCATCACCGGCTCCTGATACAGTGCCATCACTGACTCCTGATTCAGTGCCAGCACTGACTCCTGATACAGTGCCAATACAGACTCCTAATACAGTGCCATCACTGACTCCTGATACAGTGCCAATACTGACTACTGGTACATTGCCATCACTGACTCCTGATACAGTGCCATCACTGGCTCCTGATACCATGCCAATAATGACTCCTGATACAGTGCCATCACTGGCTCCTGATACAGTGCCAATACTGACTCCTGATACAGTGCCATCACTGACTCCTGATACAGTGCCATCACTGACTCCTGATACAGTGCCATCACTGACTCCTGATTCAGTGCCAGCACTGACTCCTGATACAGTGCCAATACAGTCTCCTAATACAGTGCCATCACTGACTCCTGATACAGTTCCAATACTGACTCCTGGTATATTGCCATCACTGACTCCTGATACAGTGCCATCACTGGCTCCTGATACCATGCCAATAATGACTCCTGATACAGTGGCATCACTGGCTCCTGATACAGTGCCAATACTGACTCCTGATACAGTGCCATCACTGACTCCTGATGCAGTGCCATCACTGACTCCTGATACAGTGCCATCACTGACTCCTGATACAGTGCCATCACCGGCTCCTGATACAGTGACAATACAGACTCCTGATACAGTGCCATCGCTGACTCCTGATTCAGTGCCAGCACTGACTCCTGATACAGTGTCAATACAGACTCCTGATACAGTGCCATCACTGACTCCTGATACAGTGCCAATACTGAATCCTGATACAGTGCCATCACTGACTCCTGATACAGTGCCATCACTGGCTCCTGATACCATGCCAATCATGACTCCTGATACAGTGCCATCACTGGCTCCGGATTAAGTGCCAATACTGACTCCTGATACAGTGCCATCACTGACTCCTGATACAGTGCCATCACTGACTCCTGATACAGTGCCATCACTGACTCCTGATACAGTGCCATCACAGACTCCTGATACAGTGCCAATACAGACTCCTGATAAATTGCCATCAATGACTCCTGATACAGTGCGATCACTGACTCCTGATACAGTGCCTTCACTAACTCCTGATACAGTGCCATCACTGACTCCTGATACAGTGCCATCACTGACTCCTGATACAGTGCCATCACTGGCTACTGATGCAGTGCCATCGCCGGCTCCTGACACAGTGCCATCACTGCCTCCTGATACAGTGCCATCACTGGCTCCTGATAAAGTACCAGCACTGACTCCTGATACAGTGCCATCACTGACTCCTGATACAGTGCCATCACTGGCTCCTGTTACAGTGCCATCACCAGCTCCTGATACAGTGCCATCACCTGCTCCTGATACAGTGCCATCACTGACTCCTGATACAGTGCCATCACTGACTCCTGATACAGTGCCATCACTGGCTACTGATACCATGCCAATAATGACTCCTGATACAGTGCCATCACTGGCTCCTGATTCAGTGCCAATACTGACTCCTGATACAGTGCCATCACTGACTCCTGATACATTGCCATCACTGGCTCCTGATACATTGCCAATACTGACTCCTGATACAGTTCCATCACTGACTCCTGATACAGTGCCATCACTGACTCCTGATTCAGTGCCATCACTGACTCCTGATAGAGTGCCATCACCGGCTCCTGATCCAGTGCCATCACCGGCTCCTGAAACAGTGCCATCACAGACTCCTGATACAGTGCCATCACCGGCTCCTGATACAGTGCCATCACTGGCTCCTGATACAGTGCCATCACTGACTCCTGATACAGTGCCATCACTGGCTCCTGATGCAGTGCCATCACTGGCTCCTGATGCAGTGCCATCACCGGCTCCTGATACAGTGCCATCACCAGCTCTTGATACAGTGCCATCACTGACTCCTGATACAGTGCCATCTCCGGCTCGTGATGCAGTGTCATCACTGGCTCCTGATACAGTGCCATCACTGACTCCTGATACAGTGCCATCACTGGCTCCTGATACAGTGCCATCACCGACTACTGATACAGTGCCATCACCGGCTCCTGATACAGTGCCATCACTGGCTCCTAATACAGTGCCATCACCGGCTCCTGATACAGTGCCATCACTGACTCCTGATTCAGTGCCAGCACTGACTCCTGATACAGTGCCAATACAGACTCCTAATACAGTGCCATCACTGACTCCTGATACAGTGCCAATACTGACTCCTGGTACATTGCCATCACTGACTCCTGATACAGTGCCATCACTGGCTCCTGATACCATGCCAATAATGACTCCTGATACAGTGCCATCACTGGCTCCTGATACAGTGCCAATACTGACTCCTGATACAGTGCCATCACTGACTCCTGATACAGTGCCATCACTGACTCCTGATACAGTGCCATCACTGACTCCTGATACAGTGCCATCACCGGCTCCTGATACAGTGCCAATATAGACTCCTGATACAGTGCCATCACTGACTCCTGATTCAGTGCCAGCACTGACTCCTGATAGAGTGCCAATATAGACTCCTGATACAGTGCCATCACTGAATCCTGATTCAGTGCCAGCACTGACTCCTGATAGAGTGCCAATACTGACTCCTGATACAGTGCCATCACTGACTCCTGATACATTGCCATCACTGGCTCCTGATACATTGCCAATACTGACTCCTGATACAGTTCCATCACTGACTCCTGATACAGTGCCATCACTGACTCCTGATTCATTGCCATCACTGACTCCTGATACAGTGCCATCACCGGCTCCTGATACAGTGCCATCACCGGCTCCTGAAACAGTGCCATCACAGACTCCTGATACAGTGCCATCACCGGCTCCTGATACAGTGCCATCACTGGCTCCTGATACAGTGCCATCACTGACTCCTGATACAGTGCCATCACTGGCTCCTGCTGCAGTGCCATCACTGGCTCCTGATGCAGTGCCATCACCGGCTCCTGATACAGTGCCATCACCTGCTCCTGATACAGTGCCATCACCAGCTCCTGATACAGTGCCATCACTGACTCCTGATACAGTGCCATCACTGACTCCTGATACAGTGCCATCACTGACTGCTGATACAGTGCCATCTCCGGCTCCTGATACAGTGCCATCACTGGCTCCTGATACAGTGCCATCACTGACTCCTGATACAGTGCCATCACCGGCTCCTGATACAGTGCCATCACTGGCTGCTAATACAGTGCCATCACCGGCTCCTGATACAGTGCCATCACTGACTCCTGATTCAGTGCCAGCACTGACTCCTGATACAGTGCCAATACAGACTCCTAATACAGTGCCATCACTGACTCCTGATACAGTGCCAATACTGACTACTGGTACATTGCCATCACTGACTCCTGATACAGTGCCATCACTGGCTCCTGATACCATGCCAATAATGACTCCTGATACAGTGCCATCACTGGCTCCTGATACAGTGCCAATACTGACTCCTGATACAGTGCCATCACTGACTCCTGATACAGTGCCATCACTGACTCCTGATACAGTGCCATCACTGACTCCTGATACAGTGCCATCACTGACTCCTGATACAGTGCCATCACTGGCTACTGATGCAGTGCCATCGCCGGCTCCTGACACAGTGCCATCACTGCCTCCTGATACAGTGCCATCACTGGCTCCTGATAAAGTACCAGCACTGACTCCTGATACAGTGCCATCACTGACTCCTGATACAGTGCCATCACTGGCTCCTGTTACAGTGCCATCACCAGCTCCTGATACAGTGCCATCACCTGCTCCTGATACAGTGCCATCACTGACTCCTGATACAGTGCCATCACTGACTCCTGATACAGTGCCATCACTGGCTACTGATACCATGCCAATAATGACTCCTGATACAGTGCCATCACTGGCTCCTGATTCAGTGCCAATACTGACTCCTGATACAGTGCCATCACTGACTCCTGATACATTGCCATCACTGGCTCCTGATACATTGCCAATACTGACTCCTGATACAGTTCCATCACTGACTCCTGATACAGTGCCATCACTGACTCCTGATTCAGTGCCATCACTGACTCCTGATAGAGTGCCATCACCGGCTCCTGATCCAGTGCCATCACCGGCTCCTGAAACAGTGCCATCACAGACTCCTGATACAGTGCCATCACCGGCTCCTGATACAGTGCCATCACTGGCTCCTGATACAGTGCCATCACTGACTCCTGATACAGTGCCATCACTGGCTCCTGATGCAGTGCCATCACTGGCTCCTGATGCAGTGCCATCACCGGCTCCTGATACAGTGCCATCACCAGCTCTTGATACAGTGCCATCACTGACTCCTGATACAGTGCCATCTCCGGCTCGTGATACAGTGTCATCACTGGCTCCTGATACAGTGCCATCACTGGCTCCTAATACAGTGCCATCACCGGCTCCTGATACAGTGCCATCACTGACTCCTGATTCAGTGCCAGCACTGACTCCTGATACAGTGCCAATACAGACTCCTAATACAGTGCCATCACTGACTCCTGATACAGTGCCATCACTGGCTCCTGATACCATGCCAATCATGACTCCTGATACAGTGCCATCACTGGCTCCTGATTAAGTGCCAATACTGACTCCTGATACAGTGCCATCACTGACTCCTGATACAGTGCCATCACTGACTCCTGATACAGTGCCATCACTGGCTCCTGATACAGTGTCAATGCTGACTCCTGATACAGTGCCATCACTGACTCCTGATACAGTGCCAATACAGACTCCTGATACAGTGCCAATAAAAACTCCTGATAAAGTGCCATCAATGACTGCTGATACAGTGCGATCACTGACTCCTGATACAGTGCCATCACTGACTCCTGATACAGTGCCATCACTGGCTACTGATACAGTGCCATCGCTGGCTCCTGACACAGTGCCATCACTGCCTCCTGATACAGTGCCATCACTGGCTCCTGATAAAGTGCCAGCACTGACTCCTGATACAGTGCCATCACTGACTCCTGATACAGTGCCATCACTGGCTCCTGATACAGTGCCATCACCGGATCCTGATACAGTGCCATCACCTGCTCCTGATACAGTGCCATCACCAGCTCCTGATACAGTGCCATCACTGACTCCTGATACAGTGCCAATACAGACTCCTGATACAGTGCCATCACTGACTCCTGATACAGTGCCAATACTGAATCCTGATATAGTGCCATCACTGACTCCTGATACAGTGCCATCACTGGCTCCTGATACCATGCCAATCATGACTCCTGATACAGTGCCATCACTGGCTCCTGATTAAGTGCCAATACTGACTCCTGATACAGTGCCATCACTGACTCCTGATACAGTGCCATCACTGAGTCCTGATACAGTGCCATCACTGGCTCCTGATACAGTGTCAATGCTGACTCCTGATACAGTGCCATCACTGACTCCTGATACAGTGCCAATACAGACTCCTGATACAGTGCCATCACTGGCTACTGATACAGTGCCATCACAGACACCTGATACAGTGCCAATAAAAACTCCTGATAAAGTGCCATCAATGACTCCTGATACAGTGCGATCACTGACTCCTGATACAGTGCCATCACTGACTCCTGATACAGTGCCATCACTGGCTACTGATACAGTGCCATCGCCGGCTCGTGACACAGTGCCATCACTGCCTCCTGATACAGTGCCATCACTGGCTCCTGATAAAGTGCCAGCAATGACTCCTGATACAGTGCCATCACTGACTCCTGATACAGTGCCATCACTGGCTCCTGATACAGTGCCATCACCGGATCCTGATACAGTGCCATCACCTGCTCCTGATACAGTGCCATCACCAGCTCCTGATACAGTGCCATCACTGACTCCTGATACAGTGCCATCACTGACTCCTGATACAGTGCCATCACCGGCTCCTGATACAGTGCCAATACAGACTCCTGATACAGTGCCATAACCGGCTCCTGATACAGTGCCAATACAGACTCCTGATACAGTGCCATCACTGACTCCTGATACAGTGCCAATACAGACTCCTGATACAGTGCCAATAGAGACTCCTGATACAGTGCCATCACTGAATCCGGATACAGTGCCAGCACTGACTCCTGAAACAGTGCCATCACCGGCTCCTGAAACAGTGCCATCACAGACTCCTGATACAGTGCCATCACCGGCTCCTGATACAGTGCCATCACTGGCTCCTGATACAGTGCCATCACTGACTCCTGATACAGTGCCATCACTGGCTCCTGATACCATGCCAATCATGACTCCTGATACAGTGCCATCACTGGCTCCTGATTAAGTGCCAATACTGACTCCTGATACAGTGCCATCACTGACTCCTGATACAGTGCCATCACTGACTCCTGATACAGTGCCATCACTGGCTCCTGATACAGTGTCAATGCTGACTCCTGATACAGTGCCATCACTGACTCCTGATAAAGTGCCAATACAGACTCCTGATACAGTGCCAATAAAAACTCCTGATAAAGTGCCATCAATGACTGCTGATACAGTGCGATCACTGACTCCTGATACAGTGCCATCACTGACTCCTGATACAGTGCCATCACTGGCTACTGATACAGTGCCATCGCCGGCTCCTGACACAGTGCCATCACTGCCTCCTGATACAGTGCCATCACTGGCTCCTGATAAAGTGCCAGCACTGACTCCTGATACAGTGCCATCACTGACTCCTGATACAGTGCCATCACTGGCTCCTGATACAGTGCCATCACCGGATCCTGATACAGTGCCATCACCTGCTCCTGATACAGTGCCATCACCAGCTCCTGATACAGTGCCATCACTGACTCCTGATACAGTGTCAATACAGACTCCTGATACAGTGCCACCACTGACTCCTGATACAGTGCCAATACTGAATCCTGATACAGTGCCATCACTGACTCCTGATACAGTGCCATCACTGGCTCCTGATACCATGCCAATCATGACTCCTGATACAGTGCCATCACTGGCTCCTGATTAAGTGCCAATACTGACTCCTGATACAGTGCCATCACTGACTCCTGATACAGTGCCATCACTGAGTCCTGATACAGTGCCATCACTGGCTCCTGATACAGTGTCAATGCTGACTCCTGATACAGTGCCATCACTGACTCCTGATACAGTGCCAATACAGACTCCTGATACAGTGCCATCACTGGCTACTGATACAGTGCCATCACAGACACCTGATACAGTGCCAATAAAAACTCCTGATAAAGTGCCATCAATGACTCCTGATACAGTGCGATCACTGACTCCTGATACAGTGCCATCACTGACTCCTGATACAGTGCCATCACTGGCTACTGATACAGTGCCATCGCCGGCTCGTGACACAGTGCCATCACTGCCTCCTGATACAGTGCCATCACTGGCTCCTGATAAAGTGCCAGCACTGACTCCTGATACAGTGCTATCACTGACTCCTGATACAGTGCCATCACTGGCTCCTGATACAGTGCCATCACCGGATCCTGATACAGTGCCATCACCTGCTCCTGATGCAGTGCCATCACCAGCTCCTGATACAGTGCCATCACTGACTCCTGATACAGTGCCATCACTGACTCCTGATACAGTGCCATCACCGGCTCCTGATACAGTGCCAATACAGACTCCTGATACAGTGCCATAACCGGCTCCTGATACAGTGCCAATACAGACTCCTGATACAGTGCCATCACTGACTCCTGATACAGTGCCAATACAGACTCCTGATACAGTGCCAATAGAGACTCCTGATACAGTGCCATCACTGAATCCGGATACAGTGCCAGCACTGACTCCTGAAACAGTGCCATCACCGGCTCCTGAAACAGTGCCATCACAGACTCCTGATACAGTGCCATCACCGGCTCCTGATACAGTGCCATCACTGGCTCCTGATACAGTGCCATCACTGACTCCTGATACAGTGCCATCACTGGCTCCTGATGCAGTGCCATCACTGGCTCCTGATGCAGTGCCATCACCGGCCCCTGATACAGTGCCATCACCTGCTCCTGATACAGTGCCATCACCAGCTCCTGATACAGTGCCATCACTGACTCCTGATACAGTGCCATCACTGACTGCTGATACAGTGCCATCTCCGGCTCCTGATACAGTGCCATCACTGGCTCCTGATACAGTGCCATCAATGACTCCTGATACAGTGCCATCACTGGCTCCTGATACAGTGCCATCACCGACTACTGATACAGTGCCATCACCGGCTCCTGATACAGTGCCATCACTGGCTGCTAATACAGTGCCATCACCGACTCCTGATACAGTGCCATCACTGACTCCTGATTCAGTGCCAGCACTGACTCCTGATACAGTGCCAATACAGACTCCTAATACAGTGCCATCACTGACTCCTGATACAGTGCCAATACTGACTCCTGGTCCATTGCCATCACTGACTCCTGATACAGTGCCATCACTGGCTCCTGATACCATGCCAATAATGACTCCTGATACAGCGCCATCACTGGCTCCTGATACAGTGCCAATACTGACTCCTGATACAGTGCCATCACTGACTCCTGATACAGTGCCATCACTGACTCCTGATACAGTGCCATCACTGACTCCTGATGCAGTGCCATCACCGGCTCCTGATACAGTGCCATCACCTGCTCCTGATACAGTGCCATCACCAGCTCCTGATACAGTGCCATCACTGACTCCTGATACAGTGCCATCACTGACTCCTGATACAGTGCCATCACTGACTGCTGATACAGTGCCATCTCCGGCTCCTGATACAGTGCCATCACTGGCTCCTGATACAGTGCCATCACTGACTCCTGATACAGTGCCATCACTGGCTCCTGATACAGTGCCATCACCGACTACTGATACAGTGCCATCACCGGCTCCTGATACAGTGCCATCACTGGCTGCTAATACAGTGCCATCACCGGCTCCTGATACAGTGCCATCACTGACTCCTGATTCAGTGCCAGCACTGACTCCTGATACAGTGCCAATACAGACTCCTGATACAGTGCCATCACTGACTCCTGATACAGTGCCAATACTGACTCCTGGTACATTGCCATCACTGACTCCTGATACAGTGCCATCACTGGCTCCTGATACCATGCCAATAATGACTCCTGATACAGTGCCATCACTGGCTCCTGATACAGTGCCAATACTGACTCCTGATACAGTGCCATCACTGACTCCTGATACAGTGCCATCACTGACTCCTGATACAGTGCCATCACTGACTCCTGATACAGTGCCATCACCGGCTCCTGATACAGTGCCAATACAGACTCCTGATACAGTGCCATCACTGACTCCTGATTCAGTGCCAGCACTGACTCCTGATACAGTGCCAATACAGACTCCTGATACAGTGCCATCACCTGCTCCTGATACAGTGCCATCACCAGATCCTGATACAGTGCCATCACTGACTCCTGATACAGTGCCATCACTGACTCCTGATACAGTGCCATCACTGACTGCTGATACAGTGCCATCTCTGGCTCCTGATACAGTGCCATCACTGGCTCCTGATACAGTGCCATCACTGACTCCTGATACAGTGCCATCACTGGCTCCTGATACCATGCCAATAATGACTCCTGATACAGTGCCATCACTGACTCCTGATACAGTGCCAATACTGACTCCTGGTACATTGCCATCACTGACTCCTGATACAGTGCCATCACTGGCTCCTGATACCATGCCAATAATGACTCCTGATACAGTGCCATCACTGGCTCCTGATACAGTGCCAATACTGAATCCTGATACAGTGCCATCACTGACTCCTGATACAGTGCCAGCACTGACTCCTGATACAGTGCCATCACTGACTCCTGATACAGTGCCATCACCGGCTCCTGATACAGTGCCATCACCGGCTCCTGATACAGTGCCAATACAGACTCCTGATACAGTGCCATCACTGACTCCTGATTCAGTGCCAGCACTGACTCCTGATACAGTGCCAATACAGACTCCTGATACAGTGCCATCACTGACTCCTGATACAGTGCCAATACTGAATCCTGATACAGTGCCATCACTGACTCCTGATACAGTGCCATCACTGGCTCCTGATACCATGCCAATCATGACTCCTGATACAGTGCCATCACTGGCTCCTGATTAAGTGCCAATACTGACTCCTGATATAGTGCCATCACTGACTCCTGATACAGTGCCATCACTGACTCCTGATACAGTACCATCACTGGCTCCTGATACAGTGTCAATGCTGACTCCTGATACAGTGCCATCACTGACTCCTGATACAGTGCCATCACTGACTCCTGATACAGTGCCATCACTGACTCCTGATACAGGGCCATCACCGGCTCCTGATACAGTGCCAATACAGACTCCTGATACAGTGCCATCACAGACTCCTGATACAGTGCCAATACAGACTCCTGATAAAGTGCCATCAATGACTCCTGATACAGTGCGATCACTGACTCCTGATACAGTGCCATCACTGACTCCTGATACAGTGCCATCACTGGCTACTGATACAGTGCCATCGCTGGCTCCTGACACAGTGCCATCACTGCCTCCTGATACAGTGCCATCACTGGCTCCTGATAAAGTGCCAGCACTGACTCCTGATACAGTGCCATCACTGACTCCTGATACAGTGCCATCACTGGCTCCTGATACAGTGCCATCACCGGCTCCTGATACAGTGCCATCACCTGCTCCTGATAAAGTGCCATCACTGACTCCTGATACAGTGCCATCACTGACTCCTGATACAGTGCCATCACCGGCTCCTGATACAGTGCCAATACAGACTCCTGATACAGTGCCATCACCGGCTCCTGATACAGTGCCAATACAGACTCCTGATACAGTGCCATCACTGACTCCTGATACAGTGCCAATACAGACTCCTGATACAGTGCCAATAGAGACTCCTGATACAGTGCCATCACTGACTCCGGATACAGTGCCAGCACTGACTCCTGAAACAGTGCCATCACCGGCTCCTGAAACAGTGCCATCACAGACTCCTGATACAGTGCCATCACCGGCTCCTGATACAGTGCCATCACTGGTTCCTGATACAGTGCCATCACTGACTCCTGATACAGTGCCATCACTGGCTCCTGATGCAGTGCCATCACTGGCTCCTGACGCAGTGCCATCACCGGCTCCTGATACAGTGCCATCACCTGCTCCTGATACAGTGCCATCACCAGTTCCTGATACAGTGCCATCACTGACTCCTGATACAGTGCCATCACTGACTCCTGATACAGTGCCATCACTGACTGCTGATACAGTGCCATCTCCGGCTCCTGATACAGTGCCATCACTGGCTCCTGATACAGTGCCATCAATGACTCCTGATACAGTGCCATCACTGGCTCCTGATACAGTGCCATCACCGACTACTGATACAGTGCCATCACCGGCTCCTGATACAGTGCCATCACTGGCTGCTAATACAGTGCCATCACCGGCTCCTGATACAGTGCCATCACTGACTCCTGATTCAGTGCCAGCACTGACTCCTGATACAGTGCCAATACAGACTCCTAATACAGTGCCATCACTGACTCCTGATACAGTGCCAATACTGACTCCTGGTACATTGCCATCACTGACTCCTGATACAGTGCCATCACTGGCTCCTGATACCATGCCAATAATGACTCCTGATACAGTGCCATCACTGGCTCCTGATACAGTGCCAATACTGACTCCTGATACAGTGCCATCACTGACTCCTGATACAGTGCCATCACTGACTCCTGATACAGTGCCATCACTGACTCCTGATACAGTGCCATCACCGGCTCCTGACACAGTGCCAATACAGACTGCTGATACAGTGCCATCACTGACTCCTGATTCAGTGCCAGCACTGACTCCTGATACAGTGCCAATACAGACTCCTGATACAGTGCCATCACTGACTCCTGATACAGTGCGAATACTGAATCCTGATACAGTGCCATCACTGACTCCTGATACAGTGCCATCACTGGCTCCTGATACCATGCCAATCATGACTCCTGATACAGTGCCA
Source organism: Heptranchias perlo (assembly GCF_035084215.1). Taxonomy (NCBI): domain Eukaryota; kingdom Metazoa; phylum Chordata; class Chondrichthyes; order Hexanchiformes; family Hexanchidae; genus Heptranchias; species Heptranchias perlo. The sequence continues at coordinate 4,150,249 of NC_090350.1, read as the reverse complement.
TCACTGGCTCCTGATTAAGTGCCAATACTGACTCCTGATACAATGCCATCACTGACTCCTGATACAGTGCCATCACTGGCTCCTGATACAGTGTCAATGCTGACTCCTGATACAGTGCCATCACTGACTCCTGATACAGTGCCATCACTGACTCCTCATACAGTGCCATCACTGACTCCTGATACAGGGCCATCACCGGCTCCTGATACAGTGCCAATACAGACTCCTGATACAGTGCCATCACTGGCTCCTGATACAGTGCCATCACAGACTCCTGATACAGTGCCAATGCAGACTCCTGATAAAGTGCCATCAATGACTCCTGATACAGTGCGATCACTGACTCCTGATACAGTGCCTTCACTAACTCCTGATACAGTGCCATCACTGACTCCTGATACAGTACCATCACTGACTCCTGATACAGTGCCATCATTGGCTACTGATACAGTGCCATCGCCGGCTCCTGACACAGTGCCATCACTGCCTCCTGATACAGTGCCATCACTGGCTCCTGATAAAGTGCCAGCACTGACTCCTGATACAGTGCCATCACTGACTCCTGATACAGTGCCATCATTGGCTCCTGATACAGTGCCATCACCGGCTCCTGATACAGTGCCATCACCTCCTCCTGATACAGTGCCATCACCAGCTCCTGATACAGTGCCATCACTGACTCCTGATGCAGTGCCATCACTGACTCCTGATGCAGTGCCATCACTGGCTACTGATACCATGCCAATAATGACTCCTGATACAGTGCCATCACTGGCTCCTGATTCAGTGCCAATACTGACTCCTGATACAGTGCCATCACTGACTCCTGATACAGTGCCATCACTGACTCCTGATACAGTGCCATCACTGACTCCTGATACAGTGCCATCCCCGGCTCCTGATACAGTGCCAATACAGACTCCTGATAAAGTGCCATCACCGGCTCCTGATACAGTGCCAATACAGACTCCTGATACAGTGCCATCACTGACTCCTGATACAGTGCCAATACAGACTCCTGATACAGTGCCAATACAGACTCCTGATACAGTGCCATCACTGACTCCGGATACAGTGCCAGCACTGACTCCTGATACAGTGCCATCACCGGCTCCTGATACAGTGCCATCTGCGGCTCCTGATACAGTGCCATCACTGACTCCTGATACAGTGCCATCACTGCCTCCTGATACAGTGCCATCACTGCCTCCTGATGCAGTGCCATCACTGACTCCTGATGCAGTGCCATCACTGACTACTGATACCATGCCAATAATGACTCCTGATACAGTGCCATCACTGGCTCCTGATTCAGTGCCAATACTGACTCCTGATACAGTGCCATCACTGGCTCCTGATACATTGCCAATACAGACTCCTGATACAGTGCCATCACTGACTCCTGATACAGTGCCATCACTGACTCCTGATACAGGGCCATCACCGGCTTCTGATACAGTGCCAATACAGACTCCTGATACAGTGCCATCACCGGCTCCTGATACAGTGCCAATACAGACTCCTGATACAGTGCCAATACAGACTCCTGATACAGTGCCAATACAGACTCCTGATACAGTGCCATCACCGGCTCCTGATACAGTGCCATCTGCGGCTCCTGATACAGTGCCATCACTGACTCCTGATACAGTGCCATCACTGCCTCCTGATACAGTGCCATCACCGGCTCCTGAAACAGTGCCATCACCGACTCCTGATACAGTGCCGATACTGGCTCCTGATACAGTGCCATCACCGACTCCTGATACAGTGCCAATACTGGCTCCTGATACAGTGCCATCACTGACTCCTGATACAGTGCCATCACTGGCTCCTGATACAGTGCCATCACCGGCTCCTGATACAGTGCCATCACTGACTCCTGATACAGTGCCATCACCGGCTCCTGATACAGTGCCAATATTGACTCCTGATACAGTGCCATCGCCAGCTCCTGATACAGTGCCATCACTGGCTCCTGATACAGTGCCATCGCCGGCTCCTGATACAGTTCCATCACTGACTCCTGATATAGTGCCATCGCCGGCTCCTGATACAGTGCGATTACTGACTCCTGATACATTGCCATCACCGGCTCCTGATACAGTGCCATCTCCGGCTCCTGATACAGTCCGATCACTGACTCCTGATACAGTGCCATCACCGGCTCCTGATACAGTGCCATCACTGGCTCCTGATACAGTGCCATCACTGACTCCTGATACAGTGCCAATACAGACTCCTGATACAGTGCCAATAGAGACTCCTGATACAGTGCCATCACTGACTCCGGATACAGTGCCAGCACTGACTCCTGAAACAGTGCCATCACCGGCTCCTGAAACAGTGCCATCACAGACTCCTGATACAGTGCCATCACCGGCTCCTGATACAGTGCCATCACTGGCTCCTGATAAAGTGCCAGCACTGACTCCTGATACAGTGCCATCACTGGCTCCTGATGCAGTGCCATCACTGGCTCCTGATGCAGTGCCATCACCGGCTCCCGATACAGTGCCATCATCTGCTCCTGATACAGTGCCATCACCAGCTCCTGATACAGTGCCATCACTGACTCCTGATACAGTGCCATCACTGACTCCTGATACAGTGCCATCACTGACTGCTGATACAGTGCCATCTCCGGCTCCTGATACAGTGCCATCACCGACTACTGATACAGTGCCATCACCGGCTCCTGATACAGTGCCATCACTGTCTGCTAATACAGTGCCATCACCGGCTCCTGATACAGTGCCATCACTGACTCCTGATTCAGTGCCAGCACTGACTCCTGACACAGTGCCAATACAGACTCCTAATACAGTGCCATCACTGACTCCTGATACAGTGCCAATACTGACTCCTGGTACATTGCCATCACTGACTCCTGATACAGTGCCATCACTGGCTCCTGATACCATGCCAATAATGACTCCTGATACAGTGCCATCACTGGCTCCTGATACAGTGCCAATACTGACTCCTGATACAGTGCCATCACTGACTCCTGATACAGTGCCATCACTGACTCCTGATACAGTGCCATCACTGACTCCTGATACAGTGCCATCACTGGCTCCTGATGCAGTGCCATCACTGGCTCCTGACGCAGTGCCATCACCGGCTCCTGATACAGTGCCATCACCTGCTCCTGATACAGTGCCATCACCAGTTCCTGATACAGTGCCATCACTGACTCCTGATACAGTGCCATCACTGACTCCTGATACAGTGCCATCACTGACTGCTGATACAGTGCCATCTCCGGCTCCTGATACAGTGCCATCACTGGCTCCTGATACAGTGCCATCAATGACTCCTGATACAGTGCCATCACCAGTTCCTGATACAGTGCCATCACCGACTACTGATACAGTGCCATCACCGGCTCCTGATACAGTGCCATCACTGGCTGCTAATACAGTGCCATCACCGGCTCCTGATACAGTGCCATCACTGACTCCTGATTCAGTGCCAGCACTGACTCCTGATACAGTGCCAATACAGACTCCTAATACAGTGCCATCACTGACTCCTGATACAGTGCCAATATTGACTCCTGGTACATTGCCATCACTGACTCCTGATACAGTGCCATCACTGGCTCCTGATACCATGCCAATAATGACTCCTGATACAGTGCCATCACTGGCTCCTGATACAGTGCCAATACTGACTCCTGATACAGTGCCATCACTGACTCCTGATACAGTGCCATCACTGACTCCTGATACAGTGCCATCACTGACTCCTGATACAGTGCCATCACCGGCTCCTGACACACTGCCAATACAGACTGCTGATACAGTGCCATCACTGACTCCTGATTCAGTGCCAGCACTGACTCCTGATACAGTGCCAATACAGACTCCTGATACAGTGCCATCACTGACTCCTGATACAGTGCGAATACTGTATCCTGATACAGTGCCATCACTGACTCCTGATACAGTGCCATCACTGGCTCCTGATACCATGCCAATCATGACTCCTGATACAGTGCCATCACTGGCTCCTGATTAAGTGCCAATACTGACTCCTGATACAATGCCATCACTGACTCCTGATACAGTGCCATCACTGGCTCCTGATACAGTGTCAATGCTGACTCCTGATACAGTGCCATCACTGACTCCTGATACAGTGCCATCACTGACTCCTCATACAGTGCCATCACTGACTCCTGATACAGGGCCATCACCGGCTCCTGATACAGTGCCAATACAGACTCCTGATACAGTGCCATCACTGGCTCCTGATACAGTGCCATCACAGACTCCTGATACAGTGCCAATACAGACTCCTGATAAAGTGCCATCAATGACTCCTGATACAGTGCGATCACTGACTCCTGATACAGTGCCTTCACTAACTCCTGATACAGTGCCATCACTGACTCCTGATACAGTACCATCACTGACTCCTGATACAGTGCCATCATTGGCTACTGATACAGTGCCATCGCCGGCTCCTGACACAGTGCCATCACTGCCTCCTGATACAGTGCCATCACTGGCTCCTGATAAAGTGCCAGCACTGACTCCTGATACAGTGCCATCACTGACTCCTGATACAGTGCCATCATTGGCTCCTGATACAGTGCCATCACCGGCTCCTGATACAGTGCCATCACCTCCTCCTGATACAGTGCCATCACCAGCTCCTGATACAGTGCCATCACTGACTCCTGATGCAGTGCCATCACTGACTCCTGATGCAGTGCCATCACTGGCTACTGATACCATGCCAATAATGACTCCTGATACAGTGCCATCACTGGCTCCTGATTCAGTGCCAATACTGACTCCTGATACAGTGCCATCACTGGCTCCTGATACATTGCCAATACTGACTCCTGATACAGTGCCATCACTGACTCCTGATACAGTGCCATCACTGACTCCTGATACAGTGCCATCCCCGGCTCCTGATACAGTGCCAATACAGACTCCTGATACAGTGCCATCACCGGCTCCTGATACAGTGCCAATACAGACTCCTGATACAGTGCCATCACTGACTCCTGATACAGTGCCAATACAGACTCCTGATACAGTGCCAATACAGACTCCTGATACAGTGCCATCACTGACTCCGGATACAGTGCCAGCACTGACTCCTGATACAGTGCCATCACCAGCTCCTGATACAGTGCCATCTGCGGCTCCTGATACAGTGCCATCACTGACTCCTGATACAGTGCCATCACTGCCTCCTGATACAGTGCCATCACTGCCTCCTGATGCAGTGCCATCACTGACTCCTGATGCAGTGCCATCACTGACTACTGATACCATGCCAATAATGACTCCTGATACAGTGCCATCACTGGCTCCTGATTCAGTGCCAATACTGACTCCTGATACAGTGCCATCACTGGCTCCTGATACATTGCCAATACAGACTCCTGATACAGTGCCATCACTGACTCCTGATGCAGTGCCATCACTGACTCCTGATACAGGGCCATCACCGGCTCCTGATACAGTGCCAATACAGACTCCTGATACAGTGCCATCACCGGCTCCTGATACAGTGCCAATACAGACTCCTGATACAGTGCCAATACAGACTCCTGATACAGTGCCAATACAGACTCCTGATACAGTGCCATCACCGGCTCCTGATACAGTGCCATCTGCGGCTCCTGATACAGTGCCATCACTGACTCCTGATACAGTGCCATCACTGCCTCCTGATACAGTGCCATCACCGGCTCCTGAAACAGTGCCATCACCGACTCCTGATACAGTGCCGATACTGGCTCCTGATACAGTGCCATCACCGACTCCTGATACAGTGCCAATACTGGCTCCTGATACAGTGCCATCACTGACTCCTGATACAGTGCCATCACTGGCTCCTGATACAGTGCCATCACCGGCTCCTGATACAGTGCCATCACTGACTCCTGATACAGTGCCATCACCGGCTCCTGATACAGTGCCAATACTGACTCCTGATACAGTGCCATCGCCAGCTCCTGATACAGTGCCATCACTGGCTCCTGATACAGTGCCATCGCCGGCTCCTGATACAGTTCCATCACTGACTCCTGATATAGTGCCATCGCCGGCTCCTGATACAGTGCGATTACTGACTCCTGATACATTGCCATCACCGGCTCCTGATACAGTGCCATCTCCGGCTCCTGATACAGTCCGATCACTGACTCCTGATACAGTGCCATCACCGGCTTCTGATACAGTGCCATCACTGGCTCCTGATACAGTGCCATCACTGACTCCTGATACAGTGCCAATACAGACTCCTGATACAGTGCCAATAGAGACTCCTGATACAGTGCCATCACTGACTCCGGATACAGTGCCAGCACTGACTCCTGAAACAGTGCCATCACCGGCTCCTGAAACAGTGCCATCACAGACTCCTGATACAGTGCCATCACCGGCTCCTGATACAGTGCCATCACTGGCTCCTGATAAAGTGCCAGCACTGACTCCTGATACAGTGCCATCACTGGCTCCTGATGCAGTGCCATCACTGGCTCCTGATGCAGTGCCATCACCGGCTCCTGATACAGTGCCATCATCTGCTCCTGATACAGTGCCATCACCAGCTCCTGATACAGTGCCATCACTGACTCCTGATACAGTGCCATCACTGACTCCTGATACAGTGCCATCACTGACTGCTGATACAGTGCCATCTCCGGCTCCTGATACAGTGCCATCACTGGCTCCTGATACAGTGCCATCACTGACTCCTGATACAGTGCCATCACTGGCTCCTGATACAGTGCCATCACCGACTACTGATACAGTGCCATCACCGGCTCCTGATACAGTGCCATCACTGTCTGCTAATACAGTGCCATCACCGGCTCCTGATACAGTGCCATCACTGACTCCTGATTCAGTGCCAGCACTGACTCCTGATACAGTGCCAATACAGACTCCTAATACAGTGCCATCACTGACTCCTGATACAGTGCCAATACTGACTCCTGGTACATTGCCATCACTGACTCCTGATACAGTGCCATCACTGGCTCCTGATACCATGCCATCACCGACTACTGATACAGTGTCATCACCGGCTCCTGATACAGTGCCATCACTGGCTCCTAATACAGTGCCATCTCCGGCTCCTGATACAGTGCCATCACTGACTCCTGATTCAGTGCCAGCACTGACTCCTGATACAGTGCCAATGCAGACTCCTGATACAGTGCCATCACTGACTCCTGATACAGTGCCAATACTGACTCCTGGTACAGTGCCATCACTGACTCCTGATACAGTGCCATCACTGGCTCCTGATACCATGCCAATAATGACTCCTGATACAGTGCCATCACTGGCTCCTGATACAGTGCCAATACTGACTCCTGATACAGTGCCATCACTGACTCCTGATACAGTGCCAATACTGACTCCTGATACAGTGCCATCACCGGCTCCTGATAGAGTGCCATCACTGGCTCCTGATACAGTGCCAATACTGACTCCTGATACAGTGCCATCACTGACTCCCGATACAGTGCCATCACTGACTCCTGATACAGTGCCATCACTGACTCCTGATACAGTGCCATCACCGGCTCCTGATACAGTGCCATCACCGGCTCCTGATACAGTGGCATCGCCAGCTCCTGATACAGTGCCATCACTGACTCCTGATACAGTGCCATCACTGTCTCCTGATACAGTGCCATCACTGGCTCCTGATACAGTGCCATCACTGACTCCTGATACAGTGCCATCACTGGCTCCTGATACAGTGTCAATACTGACTCATGATACAGTGCCATCACTGACTCCTGATACAGTGCCATCACTGACTCCTGATACAGTGCCATCACTGACTCCTGATACAGGGTCATCACCGGCTCCTGATACAGTGCCAATAAAGACTCCTGATACAGTGCCATCACTGGCTCCTGATACAGTGTCAATACTGACTCCTGATACAGTGCCATCACTGCCTCCTGATACAGTGCCATCACCGGCTCCTGAAACAGTGCCATCACCGACTCCTGATACAGTGCCAATACTGGCTCCTGATACAGTGCCATCACTGACTCCTAATACAGTGCCAACAGCGGCTCCTGATACAGTGCCTTCACCGGCTCCTGATACAGTGCCATCACCGACTCCTGATACAGTGCCAATACTGGCTCCTTATACAGTGCCATCACTGACTCCTGATACAGTGCCATCACTGGCTCCTGATACAGTGCCATCACCGGCTCCTGATACAGTGCCATTACTGACTCCTGATACAGTGCCATCACCGGCTCCTGATACAGTGCCAATAATGACTCCTGATACAGTGCCATCACTGGCTCCTGATACAGTGCCATAACTGACTCCTGATACAGTGCCATCGCCGGCTCCTGATACATTGCCAATACAGACTCCTGATACAGTGCCATCACTGACTCCTGATTCAGTGCCAGCACTGACTCCTGATACATTGCCAATACAGACTCCTGATACAGTGCCAATACTGACTCCTGATACAGTGCCATCACTGACTCCTGATACAGTGCCATCACTGACTCCTGATACAGTGCCATCACTGACTCCTGATACAGTGCCATCACCGGCTCCTGATACAGTGCCAATACAGACTCCTGATACAGTGCCATCACTGACTCCTGATTCAGTGCCAGCACTGACTCCTGATACAGTGCCATCACTGACTCCTGATACAGTGCCAATACTGAATCCTGATACAGTGCCATAATTGACTCCTGATACAGTGCCATCACTGACTCCTGATACAGTGCCATCACTGGCTCCTGATACCATGCCAATAATGACTCCTGATACAGTGCCATCACTGGCTCCTGATACCATGCCAATAATGACTCCTGATACAGTGCCATCACTGGCTCCTGATACAGTGCCAATACTGATTCCTGATACAGTGCCATCACTGAATCCTGATACAGTGCCATCACTGTCTCCTGATACAGTGCCATCACTGGCTCCTGATACAGTGCCATCACTGACTCCTGATACAGTGCCATCACTGACTCCTGATGCAGTGCCAATACTGACTCCTGATACAGTGCCATCACTGACTCCTGATAAAGTGCCATCACTGTCTCCTGATACAGTGCCATCACTGGCTCCTGATACAGTGCCATCACTGACTCCTGATACAGTGCCATCACTGACTCCTGATACAGTGCCATCACTGACTCCTGATACAGTGCCATCACTGACTCCTGATACAGTGCCATCACCGGCTCCTGATGCATTGCCATCACCGGCTCCTGATACAGTGCCATCACTGACTCCTGATACAGTGCCATCACCGGCTCCTGATACAGTGCCATCACTGGCTCCTGATACAGTGCCATCACTGACTCCTGATACCGTGCAATCACTGACTCCTGATACAGTGCCATCACGGACTCCTGATACAATGCCATCACTGGCTCCTGATTCAGTGCCAATACTGACTCCTGATACAGTGCCATCACTGACTCCTGATACAGAGCCATCACTGGCTCCTGATATAGTGTCAATACTGACTCCTGATACAGTGCCATCACTGACTCCTGATACAGTGCCATCACTGACTCCTGATACAGTGCCATCACTGTCTCCTGATACAGGGCCATCACCGGCTCCTGATACAGTGCCAATACAGACTCCTGATACAGTGCCATCACTGGCTCCTGATACAATGTCAATACTGACTCCTGATACAGTGCCATCACTGCCTCCTGATACAGTGCCACCACCGGCTCCTGAAACAGTGCCATCACCGGCTCCTGAAACAGTGCCATCACCGACTCCTGATACAGTGCCAATACTGGCTCCTGATACAGTGCCATCACTGACTCCTAATACAGTGCCAACAGCGGCTCCTGATACAGTGCCTTCACCGGCTCCTGATACAGTGCCATCACCGACTCCAGATACAGTGCCAATACTGGCTCCTGATACAGTGCCATCACTGACTCCTGATACAGTGCCATCACTGGCTCCTGATACAGTGCCATCACCGGCTCCTGATACAGTGCCATTACTGACTCCTGATACAGTGCCATCACCGGCTTCTGATACAGTGCCAATACTGACTCCTGATACAGTGCCATCACTGGCTCCTGATACAGTGCCATCACTGACTCCTGATACACTGCCATCGACGGCTCCTGATACAGTGCCAATACAGACTCCTGATACAGTGCCATCACTGACTCCTGATTCAGTGCCATCACCGACTCCTGATACAGTGCCATCACTGACTCCTGATACATTGCCATCACTGGCTCCTGATACCATGCCAATAATGACTCCTGATACAGTGCCATCACTGGCTCCTGATACAGTGCCAATACTGACTCCTGATACAGTGCCATCACTGACTCCTGATACAGTGCCATCACTGACTCCTGATACAATTCCATCACTGACTCCTGATACAGTGCCATCACCGGCTCCTGATACAGTGCCAATGCAGACTCCTGATACAGTGCCATCACTGACTCCTGATACAGTGCCAATACTGACTCCTGGTACAGTGCCATCACTGACTCCTGATACAGTGCCATCACTGGCTCCTGATACCATGCCAATAATGACTCCTGATACAGTGCCATCACTGGCTCCTGATACAGTGCCAATACTGACTCCTGATACAGTGCCATCACTGACTCCTGATACAGTGCCATCACTGACTCCTGATACAGTGCCATCACTGACTCCTGATACAGTGCCATCACCGGCTCCTGATACAGTGCCAATACAGACTCCTGATACAGTGCCATCACTGACTCCTGATTCAGTGCCAGCACTGACTCCTGATACAGTGCCATCACTGACTCCTGATACAGTGCCAATACTGAATCCTGATACAGAGCCATCACTGACTCCTGATACAGTGCCATCACTTGCTCCTGATACCATGCCAATAATGACTCCTGATACAATGCCATCACTGGCTCCTGATTCAGTGCCAATACTGACTCCTGATACAGTGCCATCACTGACTCCTGATACAGTGCCATCACTGGCTCCTGATACAGTGTCAATACTGACTCCTGATACAGTGCCATCACTGACTCCTGATACAGTGCCATCACTGACTCCTGATACAGTGCCATCACTGACTCCTGATACAGGGCCATCACCGGCTCCTGATACAGTGCCAATACAGACTCCTGATACAGTGCCATCACTGGCTCCTGATACAGTGTCAATACTGACTCCTGATACAGTGCCATCACTGCCTCCTGATACAGTGCCATCACCGGCTCCTGAAACAGTGCCATCACCGACTCCTGATACAGTGCCAATACTGGCTCCTGATACAGTGCCATCACTGACTCCTAATACAGTGCCAACAGCGGCTCCTGATACAGTGCCTTCACCGGCTCCTGATACAGTGCCATCACCGACTCCTGATACAGTGCCAATACTGGCTCCTTATACAGTGCCATCACCGGCTCCTGATACAGTGCCAATACAGACTCCTGATACAGTGCCATCACCGGCTCCTGATACAGTGCCAATACAGACTCCTGATACAGTGCCATCACTGACTCCTGATACAGTGCCAATACAGACTCCTGATACAGTGCCAATACAGACTCCTGATACAGTGCCAACACTGACTCCGGATACAGTGCCAGCACTGACTCCTGATACAGTGCCATCACCGGCTCCTGATACAGTGCCATCTGCGGCTCCTGATACAGTGCCATCACTGACTCCTGATACAGTGCCATCACTGCCTCCTGATACAGTGCCATCACCGGCTCCTGAAACAGTGCCATCACCGACTCCTGATACACTGCCGATACTGGCTCCTGATACAGTGCCGTCACTGACTCCTAATACAGTGCCAACAGCGGTTCCTGATACAGTGCCATCACCGGGACCTGATACATTGCCATCACCGACTTCTGATACAGTGCCAATACTGGCTCCTGATACAGTGCCATCACTGACTCCTGATACAGTGCCATCACTGGCTCCTGATACAGTGCCATCACCGGCTCCTGAAACAGTGCCATCACTGACTCCTCATACAGTGACATCACCGGCTCCTGATACAGTGCCAATACTGACTCCTGATACAGTGCCATCGCCGGCTCCTGATACAGTGCCATCACTGGCTCCTGATACAGTGCCATCGCCGGCTCCTGATACAGTTCCATCACTGACTCCTGATATAGTGCCATCGCCGGCTCCTGATAAAGTGCGATTACTGACTCCTGATACATTGCCATCACCGGCTCCTGATACAGTGCCATCACTGGCTCCTGATACAGTGCCATCAATGACTCCTGATACAGTGCCATCACTGGCTCCTGATACAGTGCCATCGCCGGCTCCTGATACAGTTCCATCACTGACTCCTGATACATTGCCATCACCGGCTCCTGATACAGTGCCATCACTGGCTCCTGATACAGTGCCATCAATGACTCCTGATACAGTGCCATCAATGACTCCTGATACAGTGCCATCTCCGGCTCCTGATACAGTCCGATCACTGACTCCTGATACAGTGCCATCACCGGCTCCTGATACAGTGCCATCACTGGCTCCTGATACAGTGCCATCAATGACTCCTGATACAGTGCCATCACTGGCTCCTGATACAGTGCCATCACCGACTCCTGATACAGTGCCATCACTGACTCCTGATACAGTGCCATAACCGACTCCTGATACAGTGCCATCACCGGCTCCTGATACAGTGCCATCACTGGCTCCTAATACAGTGCCATCACCGGCTCCTGATACAGTGCCATCACTGACTCCTGATACAGTGCCAATCCTGACTCCTGGTACAGTGCCATGACTGACTCCTGATACAGTGCCATCACTGGCTCCTGATACCATGCCAATAATGACTCCTGATACAGTGCCATCACTGGCTCCTGATACAGTGCCAATACTGACTCCTGATACAGTGCCATCACTGACTCCTGATACAGTGCCATCACTGTCTCCTGATACAGTGCCATCACTGGCTCCTGATACAGTGCCATCACTGACTCCTGATACAGTGCCATCACTGACTCCTGATGCAGTGCCAATACTGACTCCTGATACAGTGCCATCACTGACTCCTGATACAGTGCCATCACTGACTCCTGATACAGTGCCATCACTGGCTCCTGATACAGTGCCATCACTGACTCCTGATACAGTGCCATCACTGACTCCTGATACAGTGCCATCACTGACTCCTGATACAGTGCCATCACAGACTCCTGATACAGTGCCATCACCGGCTCCTGATGCATTGCCATCACCGGCTCCTGATACAGTGCCATCACTGACTCCTGATACAGTGCCATCACCGGCTCCTGATACAGTGCCATCACTGGCTCCTGATACAGTGCCATCACTGACTCCTGATACAGTGCCATCACTGACTCCTGATACAGTGCCATCACGGACTCCTGATACAGTGCCATCACCGGCTCCTGATACAGTGCCATCACCTGCTCCTGATACAGTGCCATCACCAGCTCCTGATACAGTGCCATCAATGACTCCTGATTCAGTGCCATCACTGACTCCTGAAACAGTGCCATCACCGGCTCCTGATACAGTGCCATCACCGGCTTCTGAAACAGTGCCATCACTGACTCCTGATACAGTGCCATCACCGGCTCCTGATACAGTGCCATCACTGGTTCCTGATACAGTGCCTTCACTTACTCCTGATACAGTGCCATCACTGACTCCTGATACAGTGCCATCACTGGCTCCTGATGCAGTGCCATCACCGGCTCCTGATACAGTGCCATCACCTGCTCCTGATACAGTGCCATCACCAGCTCCTGATACAGTGCCATCACTGACTCCTGATACAGTGCCATCACTGACTCCTGATACAGTGCCATCACTGACTGCTGATACAGTGCCATCTCCGGCTCCTGATACAGTGCCATCACTGGCTCCTGATACAGTGCCATCACTGACTCCTGATACAGTGCCATCACTGGCTCCTGATACAGTGCCATCACCGATTACTGATACAGTGCCATCACCGGCTCCTGATACAGTGCCATCACTGGCTCCTAATACAGTGCCATCACCGGCTCCTGATACAGTGCGATCACTGACTCCTGATTCAGTGCCAGCACTGACTCCTGATACAGTGCCAATGCAGACTCCTGATACAGTGCCATCACTGACTCCTGATACAGTGCCAATACTGACTCCTGGTACAGTGCCATCACTGACTCCTGATACAGTGCCATCACTGGCTCCTGATACCATGCCAATAATGACTCCTGATACAGTGCCATCACTGGCTCCTCATACAGTGCCAATACTGACTCCTGATACAGTGCCATCACTGACTCCTGATACAGTGCCATCACTGACTCCTGATACAGTGCCATCACTGACTCCTGATACAGTGCCATCACCGGCTCCTGATACAGTGCCAATACAGTCTCCTGATACAGTGCCATCACTGACTCCTGATTCTGTGTCAGCACTGACTCCTGATACAGTGCCATCACTGACTCCTGATACAGTGCCAATACTGAATCCTGATACAGAGCCATCACTGACTCCTGATACAGTGCCATCACTGGCTCCTGATACCATGCCAATAATGACTCCTGATACAATGCCATCACTGGCTCCTGATTCAGTGCCAATACTGACTCCTGATACAGTGCCATCACTGACTCCTGATACAGTGCCATCACTGGCTCCTGATACAGTGTCAATACTGACTCCTGATACAGTGCCATCACTGACTCCTGATACAGTGCCATCACTGACTCCTGATACAGTGCCATCACTGACTCCTAATACAGTGCCAACAGCGGCTCCTGATACAGTGCCTTCACCGGCTCCTGATACAGTGCCATCACCGACTCCTGATACAGTGCCAATACTGGCTCCTTATACAGTGCCATCACCGGCTCCTGATACAGTGCCAATACAGACTCCTGATACAGTGCCATCACCGGCTCCTGATACAGTGCCAATACAGACTCCTGATACAGTGCCATCACTGACTCCTGATACAGTGCCAATACAGACTCCTGATACAGTGCCAATACAGACTCCTGATACAGTGCCAACACTGACTCCGGATACAGTGCCAGCACTGACTCCTGATACAGTGCCATCACCGGCTCCTGATACAGTGCCATCTGCGGCTCCTGATACAGTGCCATCACTGACTCCTGATACAGTGCCATCACTGCCTCCTGATACAGTGCCATCACCGGCTCCTGAAACAGTGCCATCACCGACTCCTGATACACTGCCGATACTGGCTCCTGATACAGTGCCGTCACTGACTCCTAATACAGTGCCAACAGCGGTTCCTGATACAGTGCCATCACCGGGACCTGATACATTGCCATCACCGACTTCTGATACAGTGCCAATACTGGCTCCTGATACAGTGCCATCACTGACTCCTGATACAGTGCCATCACTGGCTCCTGATACAGTGCCATCACCGGCTCCTGAAACAGTGCCATCACTGACTCCTCATACAGTGACATCACCGGCTCCTGATACAGTGCCAATACTGACTCCTGATACAGTGCCATCGCCGGCTCCTGATACAGTGCCATCACTGGCTCCTGATACAGTGCCATCGCCGGCTCCTGATACAGTTCCATCACTGACTCCTGATATAGTGCCATCGCCGGCTCCTGATAAAGTGCGATTACTGACTCCTGATACATTGCCATCACCGGCTCCTGATACAGTGCCATCACTGGCTCCTGATACAGTGCCATCAATGACTCCTGATACAGTGCCATCACTGGCTCCTGATACAGTGCCATCGCCGGCTCCTGATACAGTTCCATCACTGACTCCTGATACATTGCCATCACCGGCTCCTGATACAGTGCCATCACTGGCTCCTGATACAGTGCCATCAATGACTCCTGATACAGTGCCATCAATGACTCCTGATACAGTGCCATCTCCGGCTCCTGATACAGTCCGATCACTGACTCCTGATACAGTGCCATCACCGGCTCCTGATACAGTGCCATCACTGGCTCCTGATACAGTGCCATCAATGACTCCTGATACAGTGCCATCACTGGCTCCTGATACAGTGCCATCACCGACTCCTGATACAGTGCCATCACTGACTCCTGATACAGTGCCATAACCGACTCCTGATACAGTGCCATCACCGGCTCCTGATACAGTGCCATCACTGGCTCCTAATACAGTGCCATCACCGGCTCCTGATACAGTGCCATCACTGACTCCTGATACAGTGCCAATCCTGACTCCTGGTACAGTGCCATGACTGACTCCTGATACAGTGCCATCACTGGCTCCTGATACCATGCCAATAATGACTCCTGATACAGTGCCATCACTGGCTCCTGATACAGTGCCAATACTGACTCCTGATACAGTGCCATCACTGACTCCTGATACAGTGCCATCACTGTCTCCTGATACAGTGCCATCACTGGCTCCTGATACAGTGCCATCACTGACTCCTGATACAGTGCCATCACTGACTCCTGATGCAGTGCCAATACTGACTCCTGATACAGTGCCATCACTGACTCCTGATACAGTGCCATCACTGACTCCTGATACAGTGCCATCACTGGCTCCTGATACAGTGCCATCACTGACTCCTGATACAGTGCCATCACTGACTCCTGATACAGTGCCATCACTGACTCCTGATACAGTGCCATCACAGACTCCTGATACAGTGCCATCACCGGCTCCTGATGCATTGCCATCACCGGCTCCTGATACAGTGCCATCACTGACTCCTGATACAGTGCCATCACCGGCTCCTGATACAGTGCCATCACTGGCTCCTGATACAGTGCCATCACTGACTCCTGATACAGTGCCATCACTGACTCCTGATACAGTGCCATCACGGACTCCTGATACAGTGCCATCACCGGCTCCTGATACAGTGCCATCACCTGCTCCTGATACAGTGCCATCACCAGCTCCTGATACAGTGCCATCAATGACTCCTGATTCAGTGCCATCACTGACTCCTGAAACAGTGCCATCACCGGCTCCTGATACAGTGCCATCACCGGCTTCTGAAACAGTGCCATCACTGACTCCTGATACAGTGCCATCACCGGCTCCTGATACAGTGCCATCACTGGTTCCTGATACAGTGCCTTCACTTACTCCTGATACAGTGCCATCACTGACTCCTGATACAGTGCCATCACTGGCTCCTGATGCAGTGCCATCACCGGCTCCTGATACAGTGCCATCACCTGCTCCTGATACAGTGCCATCACCAGCTCCTGATACAGTGCCATCACTGACTCCTGATACAGTGCCATCACTGACTCCTGATACAGTGCCATCACTGACTGCTGATACAGTGCCATCTCCGGCTCCTGATACAGTGCCATCACTGGCTCCTGATACAGTGCCATCACTGACTCCTGATACAGTGCCATCACTGGCTCCTGATACAGTGCCATCACCGATTACTGATACAGTGCCATCACCGGCTCCTGATACAGTGCCATCACTGGCTCCTAATACAGTGCCATCACCGGCTCCTGATACAGTGCGATCACTGACTCCTGATTCAGTGCCAGCACTGACTCCTGATACAGTGCCAATGCAGACTCCTGATACAGTGCCATCACTGACTCCTGATACAGTGCCAATACTGACTCCTGGTACAGTGCCATCACTGACTCCTGATACAGTGCCATCACTGGCTCCTGATACCATGCCAATAATGACTCCTGATACAGTGCCATCACTGGCTCCTCATACAGTGCCAATACTGACTCCTGATACAGTGCCATCACTGACTCCTGATACAGTGCCATCACTGACTCCTGATACAGTGCCATCACTGACTCCTGATACAGTGCCATCACCGGCTCCTGATACAGTGCCAATACAGTCTCCTGATACAGTGCCATCACTGACTCCTGATTCTGTGTCAGCACTGACTCCTGATACAGTGCCATCACTGACTCCTGATACAGTGCCAATACTGAATCCTGATACAGAGCCATCACTGACTCCTGATACAGTGCCATCACTGGCTCCTGATACCATGCCAATAATGACTCCTGATACAATGCCATCACTGGCTCCTGATTCAGTGCCAATACTGACTCCTGATACAGTGCCATCACTGACTCCTGATACAGTGCCATCACTGGCTCCTGATACAGTGTCAATACTGACTCCTGATACAGTGCCATCACTGACTCCTGATACAGTGCCATCACTGACTCCTGATACAGTGCCATCACTGACTCCTGATACAGGGCCATCACCGGCTCCTGATACAGTGCCAATACAGACTCCTGATACAGTGCCATCATTGGCTCCTGATACAGTGTCAATACTGACTCCTGATACAGTGCCATCACTGTCTCCTGATACAGTGCCATCACCGGCTCCTGAAACAGTGCCATCACCGACTCCTGATACAGTGCCAATACTGGCTCCTGATACAGTGCCATCACTGACTCCTAATACAGTGCCAACAGCGGCTCCTGATACAGTGCCTTCACCGGCTCCTGATACAGTGCCATCACCGACTCCTGATACAGTGCCAATACTGGCTCCTTATACAGTGCCATCACTGACTCCTGATACAGTGCCATCACTGGCTCCTGATACAGTGCCATCACCGGCTCCTGATACAGTGCCATTACTGACTCCTGATACAGTGCCATCACCGGCTCCTGATACAGTGCCAATACTGACTCCTGATACAGTGCCATCACTGGCTCCTGATACATGCCATCACTGACTCTTGATACAGTGCCATCGCCGGCTCCTGATACAGTGCCAATACAGACTCCTGATACAGTGCCATCACTGACTCCTGATTCAGTGCAGGCACTGACTCCTGATACAGTGCCAATACAGACTCCTGATACAGTGCCATCACTGACTCCTGATACAGTGCCATCACTGGCTCCTGATACCATGCCAATAATGACTCCTGATACAGTGCCATCACTGGCTCCTGATACATTGCCAATACTGACTCCTGATACAGTGCCATCACTGTCTCCTGATACAGGGCCATCACCGGCTCCTGATACAGTGCCAATACAGACTCCTGATACAGTGCCATCACTGGCTCCTGATACAGTGTCAATACTGACTCCTGATACAGTGCCATCACTGCCTCCTGATACAGTGCCATCACCGGCTCCTGAAACAGTGCCATCACCGGCTCCTGAAACAGTGCCATCACCGACTCCTGATACAGTGCCAATACTGGCTCCTGATACAGTGCCATCACTGACTCCTAATACAGTGCCAACAGCGGCTCCTGATACAGTGCCTTCACCGGCTCCTGATACAGTGCCATCACCGACTCCAGATACAGTGCCAATACTGGCTCCTGATACAGTGCCATCACTGACTCCTGATACAGTGCCATCACTGGCTCCTGATACAGTGCCATCACCGGCTCCTGATACAGTGCCATTACTGACTCCTGATACAGTGCCATCGACGGCTCCTGATACAGTGCCAATACAGACTCCTGATACAGTGCCATCACTGACTCCTGATTCAGTGCCATCACCGACTCCTGATACAGTGCCATCACTGACTCCTGATACATTGCCATCACTGGCTCCTGATACCATGCCAATAATGACTCCTGATACAGTGCCATCACTGGCTCCTGATACAGTGCCAATACTGACTCCTGATACAGTGCCATCACTGACTCCTGATACAGTGCCATCACTGACTCCTGATACAATTCCATCACTGACTCCTGATACAGTGCCATCACCGGCTCCTGATACAGTGCCAATGCAGACTCCTGATACAGTGCCATCACTGACTCCTGATACAGTGCCAATACTGACTCCTGGTACAGTGCCATCACTGACTCCTGATACAGTGCCATCACTGGCTCCTGATACCATGCCAATAATGACTCCTGATACAGTGCCATCACTGGCTCCTGATACAGTGCCAATACTGACTCCTGATACAGTGCCATCACTGACTCCTGATACAGTGCCATCACTGGCTCCTGATACAGTGCCATCACTGACTCCTGATTCAGTGCCAGCACTGACTCCTGATACAGTGCCATCACTGACTCCTGATACAGTGCCAATACTGAATCCTGATACAGAGCCATCACTGACTCCTGATACAGTGCCATCACTGGCTCCTGATACCATGCCAATAATGACTCCTGATACAATGCCATCACTGGCTCCTGATTCAGTGCCAATACTGACTCCTGATACAGTGCCATCACTGACTCCTGATACAGTGCCATCACTGGCTCCTGATACAGTGTCAATACTGACTCCTGATACAGTGCCATCACTGACTCCTGATACAGTGCCATCACTGACTCCTGATACAGTGCCATCACTGACTCCTGATACAGGGCCATCACCGGCTCCTGATACAGTGCCAATACAGACTCCTGATACAGTGCCATCACTGGCTCCTGATACAGTGTCAATACTGACTCCTGATACAGTGCCATCACTGCCTCCTGATACAGTGCCATCACCGGCTCCTGAAACAGTGCCATCACCGGCTCCTGATACAGTGCCAATACAGACTCCTGATACAGTGCCATCACTGACTCCTGATACAGTGCCAATACAGACTCCTGATACAGTGCCAATACAGACTCCTGATACAGTGCCAACACTGACTCCGGATACAGTGCCAGCACTGACTCCTGATACAGTGCCATCACCGGCTCCTGATACAGTGCCATCTGCGGCTCCTGATACAGTGCCATCACTGACTCCTGATACAGTGCCATCACTGCCTCCTGATACAGTGCCATCACCGGCTCCTGAAACAGTGCCATCACCGACTCCTGATACACTGCCGATACTGGCTCCTGATACAGTGCCGTCACTGACTCCTAATACAGTGCCAACAGCGGTTCCTGATACAGTGCCATCACCGGGACCTGATACATTGCCATCACCGACTTCTGATACAGTGCCAATACTGGCTCCTGATACAGTGCCATCACTGACTCCTGATACAGTGCCATCACTGGCTCCTGATACAGTGCCATCACCGGCTCCTGAAACAGTGCCATCACTGACTCCTCATACAGTGCCATCACCGGCTCCTGATACAGTGCCAATACTGACTCCTGATACAGTGCCATCGCCGGCTCCTGATACAGTGCCATCACTGGCTCCTGATACAGTGCCATCGCCGGCTCCTGATACAGTTCCATCACTGACTCCTGATATAGTGCCATCGCCGGCTCCTGATACAGTGCGATTACTGACTCCTGATACATTGCCATCACCGGCTCCTGATACAGTGCCATCTCCGGCTCCTGATACAGTCCGATCACTGACTCCTGATACAGTGCCATCACCGGCTCCTGATACAGTGCCATCACTGGCTCCTGATACAGTGCCATCAATGACTCCTGATACAGTGCCATCACTGGCTCCTGATACAGTGCCATCACCGACTCCTGATACAGTGCCATCACTGACTCCTGATACAGTGCCATAACCGACTCCTGATACAGTGCCATCACCGGCTCCTGATACAGTGCCATCACTGGCTCCTAATACAGTGCCATCACCGGCTCCTGATACAGTGCCATCACTGACTCCTGATACAGTGCCAATCCTGACTCCTGGTACAGTGCCATGACTGACTCCTGATACAGTGCCATCACTGGCTCCTGATACCATGCCAATAATGACTCCTGATACAGTGCCATCACTGGCTCCTGATACAGTGCCAATACTGACTCCTGATACAGTGCCATCACTGACTCCTGATACAGTGCCATCACTGTCTCCTGATACAGTGCCATCACTGGCTCCTGATACAGTGCCATCACTGACTCCTGATACAGTGCCATCACTGACTCCTGATGCAGTGCCAATACTGACTCCTGATACAGTGCCATCACTGACTCCTGATAAAGTGCCATCACTGTCTCCTGATACAGTGCCATCACTGGCTCCTGATACAGTGCCATCACTGACTCCTGATACAGTGCCATCACTGACTCCTGATACAGTGCCATCACTGACTCCTGATACAGTGCCATCACAGACTCCTGATACAGTGCCATCACCGGCTCCTGATGCATTGCCATCACCGGCTCCTGATACAGTGCCATCACTGACTCCTGATACAGTGCCATCACCGGCTCCTGATACAGTGCCATCACTGGCTCCTGATACAGTGCCATCACTGACTCCTGATACAGTGCCATCACTGACTCCTGATACAGTGCCATCACGGACTCCTGATACAGTGCCATCACCGGCTCCTGATACAGTGCCATCACCTGCTCCTGATACAGTGCCATCACCAGCTCCTGATACAGTGCCATCAATGACTCCTGATTCAGTGCCATCACTGACTCCTGAAACAGTGCCATCACCGGCTCCTGATACAGTGCCATCACCGGCTTCTGAAACAGTGCCATCACTGACTCCTGATACAGTGCCATCACCGGCTCCTGATACAGTGCCATCACTGGTTCCTGATACAGTGCCTTGACTGACTCCTGATACAGTGCCATCACTGACTCCTGATACAGTGCCATCACTGGCTCCTGATGCAGTGCCATCACCGGCTCCTGATACAGTGCCATCACCTGCTCCTGATACAGTGCCATCACCAGCTCCTGATACAGTGCCATCACTGACTCCTGATACAGTGCCATCACTGACTCCTGATACAGTGCCATCACTGACTGCTGATACAGTGCCATCTCCGGCTCCTGATACAGTGCCATCACTGGCTCCTGATACAGTGCCATCACTGACTCCTGATACAGTGCCATCACTGGCTCCTGATACAGTGCCATCACCGACTACTGATACAGTGCCATCACCGGCTCCTGATACAGTGCCATCACTGGCTCCTAATACAGTGCCATCACCGGCTCCTGATACAGTGCGATCACTGACTCCTGATTCAGTGCCAGCACTGACTCCTGATACAGTGCCAATGCAGACTCCTGATACAGTGCCATCACTGACTCCTGATACAGTGCCAATACTGACTCCTGGTACAGTGCCATCACTGACTCCTGATACAGTGCCATCACTGGCTCCTGATACCATGCCAATAATGACTCCTGATACAGTGCCATCACTGGCTCCTGATACAGTGCCAATACTGACTCCTGATACAGTGCCATCACTGACTCCTGATACAGTGCCATCACTGACTCCTGATAAAGTGCCATCACTGACTCCTGATACAGTGCCATCACCGGCTCCTGATACAGTGCCAATACAGTCTCCCGATACAGTGCCATCACTGACTCCTGATTCTGTGCCAGCACTGACTCCTGATACAGTGCCATCACTGACTCCTGATACAGTGCCAATACTGAATCCTGATACAGAGCCATCACTGACTCCTGATACAGTGCCATCACTGGCTCCTGATACCATGCCAATAATGACTCCTGATACAATGCCATCACTGGCTCCTGATTCAGTGCCAATACTGACTCCTGATACAGTGCCATCACTGACTCCTGATACAGTGCCATCACTGGCTCCTGATACAGTGTCAATACTGACTCCTGATACAGTGCCATCACTGACGCCTGATACAGTGCCATCACTGACTCCTGATACATTGCCATCACTGACTCCTGATACAGGGCCATCACCGGCTCCTGATACAGTGCCAATACAGACTCCTGATACAGTGCCATCACTGACTCCTGATACAGTGCCATCACTGACTCCTGATACAGTGCCATCACTGACTGCTGATACAGTGCCATCTCCGGCTCCTGATACAGTGCCATCACTGGCTCCTGATACAGTGCCATCACTGACTCCTGATACAGTGCCATCACTGGCTCCTGATACAGTGCCATCACCGACTACTGATACAGTGCCATCACCGGCTCCTGATACAGTGCCATCACTGGCTCCTAATACAGTGCCATCACCGGCTCCTGATACAGTGCGATCACTGACTCCTGATTCAGTGCCAGCACTGACTCCTGATACAGTGCCAATGCAGACTCCTGATACAGTGCCATCACTGACTCCTGATACAGTGCCAATACTGACTCCTGGTACAGTGCCATCACTGACTCCTGATACAGTGCCATCACTGGCTCCTGATACCATGCCAATAATGACTCCTGATACAGTGCCATCACTGGCTCCTGATACAGTGCCAATACTGACTCCTGATACAGTGCCATCACTGACTCCTGATACAGTGCCATCACTGACTCCTGATAAAGTGCCATCACTGACTCCTGATACAGTGCCATCACCGGCTCCTGATACAGTGCCAATACAGTCTCCCGATACAGTGCCATCACTGACTCCTGATTCTGTGCCAGCACTGACTCCTGATACAGTGCCATCACTGACTCCTGATACAGTGCCAATACTGAATCCTGATACAGAGCCATCACTGACTCCTGATACAGTGCCATCACTGGCTCCTGATACCATGCCAATAATGACTCCTGATACAATGCCATCACTGGCTCCTGATTCAGTGCCAATACTGACTCCTGATACAGTGCCATCACTGACTCCTGATACAGTGCCATCACTGGCTCCTGATACAGTGTCAATACTGACTCCTGATACAGTGCCATCACTGACGCCTGATACAGTGCCATCACTGACTCCTGATACATTGCCATCACTGACTCCTGATACAGGGCCATCACCGGCTCCTGATACAGTGCCAATACAGACTCCTGATACAGTGCCATCACTGGCTCCTGATACAGTGTCAATACTGACTCCTGATACAGTGCCATCACTGTCTCCTGATACAGTGCCATCACCGGCTCCTGAAACAGTGCCATCACCGACTCCTGATACAGTGCCAATACTGGCTCCTGATACAGTGCCATCACTGACTCCTAATACAGTGCCATCACTGGCTCCTGATACAGTGCCATCACCGGCTCCTGATACAGTGCCATTACTGACTCCTGATACAGTGCCATCACCGGCTCCTGATACAGTGCCAATACTGACTCCTGATACAGTGCCATCACTGGCTCCTGATACATGCCATCACTGACTCTTGATACAGTGCCATCGCCGGCTCCTGATACAGTGCCAATACAGACTCCTGATACAGTGCCATCACTGACTCCTGATTCAGTGCAGGCACTGACTCCTGATACAGTGCCAATACAGACTCCTGATACAGTGACATCACTGACTCCTGATACAGTGCCATCACTGGCTCCTGATACCATGCCAATAATGACTCCTGATACAGTGCCATCACTGGCTCCTGATACATTGCCAATACTGACTCCTGATACAGTGCCATCACTGACTCCTGATACAGTGCCATCACTGACTCCTGATACAGTGCCATCACTGACTCCTGATACAGTGCCATCACCGGCTCCTGATACAGTGGCAATACAGACTCCTGATACAGTGCCAACACTGACTCCTGATTCAGTGCCAGCACTGACTCCTGATACAGTGCCATCACTGACTCCTGATACAGTGCCAATACTGAATCCTGATACAGTGCCATCACTGACTCCTGATACAGTGCCATCACTGACTCCTGATACAGTGCCATCACTGGCTCCTGATACCATGCCAATAATGACTCCTGATACAATGCCATCACTGGCTCCTGATTCAGTGCCAATACTGACTCCTGATACAGTGCCATCACTGACTCCTGATACAGTGCCATCACTGGCTCCTGATATAGTGTCAATACTGACTCCTGATACAATGCCATCACTGACTCCTGATACAGTGCCATCACTGACTCCTGATACAGTGCCATCACTGTCTCCTGATACAGGGCCATCACCGGCTCCTGATACAGTGCCAATACAGACTCCTGATACAGTGCCATCACTTGCTCCTGATACAGTGTCAATACTGACTCCTGATACAGTGCCATCACTGCCTCCTGATACATTGCCATCACCGGCTCCTGAAACAGTGCCATCACCGGCTCCTGAAACAGTGCCATCACCGACTCCTGATACAGTGCCAATACTGGCTCCTGATACAGTGCCATCACTGACTCCTAATACAGTGCCAACAACGGCTCCTGATACAGTGCCTTCACCGGCTCCTGATACAGTGCCATCACCGACTCCAGATACAGTGCCAATACTGGCTCCTGATACAGTGCCATCACTGACTCCTGATACAGTGCCATCACTGGCTCCTGATACAGTGCCATCACCGGCTCCTGATACAGTGCCATTACTGACTCCTGATACAGTGCCATCACCGGCTCCTGATACAGTGCCAATACTGACTCCTGATACAGTGCCATCACTGGCTCCTGATACCGTGCCATCACTGACTCCTGATACAGTGCCATCGCCGGCTCCTGATACAGTGCCAATACAGACTCCTGATACAGTGCCATCACTGACTCCTGATTCAGTGCCATCACTGGCTCCTAATACAGTGCCATCACTGACTCCTGATACAGTGCCATCACTGGCTCCTGATACAGTGTCAATACTGACTCCTGATACAGTGCCATCACTGCCTCCTGATACAGTGCCATCACCGGCTCCTGAAACAGTGCCATCACTGACTCCTGATACAGTGCCATCACTGGCTCCTGATGCAGTGCCATCACCGGCTCCTGATACAGTGCCATCACCTGCTCCTGATACAGTGCCATCACCAGCTCCTGATACAGTGCCATCACTGACTCCTGATACAGTGCCATCACTGACTCCTGATACAGTGCCATCACTGACTGCTGATACAGTGCCATCTCCGGCTCCTGATACAGTGCCATCACTGGCTCCTGATACAGTGCCATCACTGACTCCTGATACAGTGCCATCACTGGCTCCTGATACAGTGCCATCACCGACTACTGATACAGTGCCATCACCGGCTCCTGATACAGTGCCATCACTGGCTCCTAATACAGTGCCATCACCGGCTCCTGATACAGTGCGATCACTGACTCCTGATTCAGTGCCAGCACTGACTCCTGATACAGTGCCAATGCAGACTCCTGATACAGTGCCATCACTGACTCCTGATACAGTGCCAATACTGACTCCTGGTACAGTGCCATCACTGACTCCTGATACAGTGCCATCACTGGCTCCTGATACCATGCCAATAATGACTCCTGATACAGTGCCATCACTGGCTCCTGATACAGTGCCAATACTGACTCCTGATACAGTGCCATCACTGACTCCTGATACAGTGCCATCACTGACTCCTGATACAGTGCCATCACCGGCTCCTGATACAATGCCAATACAGTCTCCTGATACAGTGCCATCACTGACTCCTGATTCTGTGCCAGCACTGACTCCTGATACAGTGCCATCACTGACTCCTGATACAGTGCCAATACTGAATCCTGATACAGAGCCATCACTGACTCCTGATACAGTGCCATCACTGGCTCCTGATACCATGCCAATAATGACTCCTGATACAATGCCATCACTGGCTCCTGATTCAGTGCCAATACTGACTCCTGATACAGTGCCATCACTGACTCCTGATACAGTGCCATCACTGGCTCCTGATACAGTGTCAATACTGACTCCTGATACAGTGCCATCACTGACTCCTGATACAGTGCCATCACTGACTCCTGATACAGTGCCATCACTGACTCCTGATACAGGGCCATCACCGGCTCCTGATACAGTGCCAATACAGACTCCTGATACAGTGCCATCACTGGCTCCTGATACAGTGTCAATACTGACTCCTGATACAGTGCCATCACTGTCTCCTGATACAGTGCCATCACCGGCTCCTGAAACAGTGCCATCACCGACTCCTGATACAGTGCCAATACTGGCTCCTGATACAGTGCCATCACTGACTCCTAATACAGTGCCAACAGCGGCTCCTGATACAGTGCCTTCACCGGCTCCTGATACAGTGCCATCACCGACTCCTGATACAGTGCCAATACTGGCTCCTTATACAGTGCCATCACTGACTCCTGATACAGTGCCATCACTGGCTCCTGATACAGTGCCATCACCGGCTCCTGATACAGTGCCATTACTGACTCCTGATACAGTGCCATCACCGGCTCCTGATACAGTGCCAATACTGACTCCTGATACAGTGCCATCACTGGCTCCTGATACATGCCATCACTGACTCTTGATACAGTGCCATCGCCGGCTCCTGATACAGTGCCAATACAGACTCCTGATACAGTGCCATCACTGACTCCTGATTCAGTGCAGGCACTGACTCCTGATACAGTGCCAATACAGACTCCTGATACAGTGCCATCACTGACTCCTGATACAGTGCCATCACTGGCTCCTGATACCATGCCAATAATGACTCCTGATACAGTGCCATCACTGGCTCCTGATACATTGCCAATACTGACTCCTGATACAGTGCCATCACTGTCTCCTGATACAGGGCCATCACCGGCTCCTGATACAGTGCCAATACAGACTCCTGATACAGTGCCATCACTGGCTCCTGATACAGTGTCAATACTGACTCCTGATACAGTGCCATCACTGCCTCCTGATACAGTGCCATCACCGGCTCCTGAAACAGTGCCATCACCGGCTCCTGAAACAGTGCCATCACCGACTCCTGATACAGTGCCAATACTGGCTCCTGATACAGTGCCATCACTGACTCCTAATACAGTGCCAACAGCGGCTCCTGATACAGTGCCTTCACCGGCCCCTGATACAGTGCCATCACCGACTCCAGATACAGTGCCAATACTGGCTCCTGATACAGTGCCATCACTGACTCCTGATACAGTGCCATCACTGGCACCTGATACAGTGCCATCACCGGCTCCTGATACAGTGCCATTACTGACTCCTGATACAGTGCCATCACTGGCTCCTGATACAGTGCCATCACTGACTCCTGATACACTGCCATCGACGGCTCCTGATACAGTGCCAATACAGACTCCTGATACAGTGCCATCACTGACTCCTGATTCAGTGCCATCACCGACTCCTGATACAGTGCCATCACTGACTCCTGATACAGTGCCATCACTGACTCCTAATACAGTGCCAACAGCGGCTCCTGATACAGTGCCTTCACCGGCTCCTGATACAGTGCCATCACCGACTCCTGATACAGTGCCAATACTGGCTCCTTATACAGTGCCATCACTGACTCCTGATACAGTGCCATCACTGGCTCCTGATACAGTGCCATCACCGGCTCCTGATACAGTGCCATTACTGACTCCTGATACAGTGCCATCACCGGCTCCTGATACAGTGCCAATACTGACTCCTGATACAGTGCCATCACTGGCTCCTGATACATGCCATCACTGACTCTTGATACAGTGCCATCGCCGGCTCCTGATACAGTGCCAATACAGACTCCTGATACAGTGCCATCACTGACTCCTGATTCAGTGCAGGCACTGACTCCTGATACAGTGCCAATACAGACTCCTGATACAGTGCCATCACTGACTCCTGATACAGTGCCATCACTGGCTCCTGATACCATGCCAATAATGACTCCTGATACAGTGCCATCACTGGCTCCTGATACATTGCCAATACTGACTCCTGATACAGTGCCATCACTGTCTCCTGATACAGGGCCATCACCGGCTCCTGATACAGTGCCAATACAGACTCCTGATACAGTGCCATCACTGGCTCCTGATACAGTGTCAATACTGACTCCTGATACAGTGCCATCACTGCCTCCTGATACAGTGCCATCACCGGCTCCTGAAACAGTGCCATCACCGGCTCCTGAAACAGTGCCATCACCGACTCCTGATACAGTGCCAATACTGGCTCCTGATACAGTGCCATCACTGACTCCTAATACAGTGCCAACAGCGGCTCCTGATACAGTGCCTTCACCGGCCCCTGATACAGTGCCATCACCGACTCCAGATACAGTGCCAATACTGGCTCCTGATACAGTGCCATCACTGACTCCTGATACAGTGCCATCACTGGCACCTGATACAGTGCCATCACCGGCTCCTGATACAGTGCCATTACTGACTCCTGATACAGTGCCATCACTGGCTCCTGATACAGTGCCATCACTGACTCCTGATACACTGCCATCGACGGCTCCTGATACAGTGCCAATACAGACTCCTGATACAGTGCCATCACTGACTCCTGATTCAGTGCCATCACCGACTCCTGATACAGTGCCATCACTGACTCCTGATACATTGCCATCACTGGCTCCTGATACCATGCCAATAATGTCTCCTGATACAGTGCCATCACTGGCTCCTGATACAGTGCCAATACTGACTCCTGATACAGTGCCATCACTGACTCCTGATACAGTGCCATCACTGACTCCTGATACAATTCCATCACTGACTCCTGATACAGTGCCATCACCGGCTCCTGATACAGTGCCAATGCAGACTCCTGATACAGTGCCATCACTGACTCCTGATACAGTGCCAATACTGACTCCTGGTACAGTGCCATCACTGACTCCTGATACAGTGCCATCACTGGCTCCTGATACCATGCCAATAATGACTCCTGATACAGTGCCATCACTGGCTCCTGATACAGTGCCAATACTGACTCCTGATACAGTGCCATCACTGACTCCTGATACAGTGCCATCACTGGCTCCTGATACAGTGCCATCACTGACTCCTGATTCAGTGCCAGCACTGACTCCTGATACAGTGCCATCACTGACTCCTGATACAGTGCCAATACTGAATCCTGATACAGAGCCATCACTGACTCCTGATACAGTGCCATCACTGGCTCCTGATACCATGCCAATAATGACTCCTGATACAATGCCATCACTGGCTCCTGATTCAGTGCCAATACTGACTCCTGATACAGTGCCATCACTGACTCCTGATACAGTGCCATCACTGGCTCCTGATACAGTGTCAATACTGACTCCTGATACAGTGCCATCACTGACTCCTGATACAGTGCCATCACTGACTCCTGATACAGTGCCATCACTGACTCCTGATACAGGGCCATCACCGGCTCCTGATACAGTGCCAATACAGACTCCTGATACAGTGCCATCACTGCCTCCTGATACAGTGCCATCACTGGCTCCTGAAACAGTGCCATCACCGACTCCTGATACAGTGCCAACAGCGGCTCCTGATACAGTGCCTTCACCGGCTCCTGATACAGTGCCATCACCGACTCCTGATACAGTGCCAATACTGGCTCCTTATACAGTGCCATCACCGGCTCCTGATACAGTGCCAATACAGACTCCTGATACAGTGCCATCACCGGCTCCTGATACAGTGCCAATACAGACTCCTGATACAGTGCCATCACTGACTCCTGATACAGTGCCAATACAGACTCCTGATACAGTGCCAATACAGACTCCTGATACAGTGCCAACACTGACTCCGGATACAGTGCCAGCACTGACTCCTGATACAGTGCCATCACCGGCTCCTGATACAGTGCCATCTGCGGCTCCTGATACAGTGCCATCACTGACTCCTGATACAGTGCCATCACTGCCTCCTGATACAGTGCCATCACCGGCTCCTGAAACAGTGCCATCACCGACTCCTGATACACTGCCGATACTGGCTCCTGATACAGTGCCGTCACTGACTCCTAATACAGTGCCAACAGCGGTTCCTGATACAGTGCCATCACCGGGACCTGATACATTGCCATCACCGACTTCTGATACAGTGCCAATACTGGCTCCTGATACAGTGCCATCACTGACTCCTGATACAGTGCCATCACTGGCTCCTGATACAGTGCCATCACCGGCTCCTGAAACAGTGCCATCACTGACTCCTCATACAGTGCCATCACCGGCTCCTGATACAGTGCCAATACTGACTCCTGATACAGTGCCATCGCCGGCTCCTGATACAGTGCCATCACTGGCTCCTGATACAGTGCCATTGCCGGCTCCTGATACAGTTCCATCACTGACTCCTGATATAGTGCCATCGCCGGCTCCTGATACAGTGCGATTACTGACTCCTGATACATTGCCATCACCGGCTCCTGATACAGTGCCATCTCCGGCTCCTGATACAGTCCGATCACTGACTCCTGATACAGTGCCATCACCGGCTCCTGATACAGTGCCATCACTGGCTCCTGATACAGTGCCATCAATGACTCCTGATACAGTGCCATCACTGGCTCCTGATACAGTGCCATCACCGACTCCTGATACAGTGCCATCACTGACTCCTGATACAGTGCCATAACCGACTCCTGATACAGTGCCATCACCGGCTCCTGATACAGTGCCATCACTGGCTCCTAATACAGTGCCATCACCGGCTCCTGATACAGTGCCATCACTGACTCCTGATACAGTGCCAATCCTGACTCCTGGTACAGTGCCATGACTGACTCCTGATACAGTGCCATCACTGGCTCCTGATACCATGCCAATAATGACTCCTGATACAGTGCCATCACTGGCTCCTGATACAGTGCCAATACTGACTCCTGATACAGTGCCATCACTGACTCCTGATACAGTGCCATCACTGTCTCCTGATACAGTGCCATCACTGGCTCCTGATACAGTGCCATCACTGACTCCTGATACAGTGCCATCACTGACTCCTGATGCAGTGCCAATACTGACTCCTGATACAGTGCCATCACTGACTCCTGATAAAGTGCCATCACTGTCTCCTGATACAGTGCCATCACTGGCTCCTGATACAGTGCCATCACTGACTCCTGATACAGTGCCATCACTGACTCCTGATACAGTGCCATCACTGACTCCTGATACAGTGCCATCACAGACTCCTGATACAGTGCCATCACCGGCTCCTGATGCATTGCCATCACCGGCTCCTGATACAGTGCCATCACTGACTCCTGATACAGTGCCATCACCGGCTCCTGATACAGTGCCATCACTGGCTCCTGATACAGTGCCATCACTGACTCCTGATACAGTGCCATCACTGACTCCTGATACAGTGCCATCACGGACTCCTGATACAGTGCCATCACCGGCTCCTGATACAGTGCCATCACCTGCTCCTGATACAGTGCCATCACCAGCTCCTGATACAGTGCCATCAATGACTCCTGATTCAGTGCCATCACTGACTCCTGAAACAGTGCCATCACCGGCTCCTGATACAGTGCCATCACCGGCTTCTGAAACAGTGCCATCACTGACTCCTGATACAGTGCCATCACCGGCTCCTGATACAGTGCCATCACTGGTTCCTGATACAGTGCCTTCACTGACTCCTGATACAGTGCCATCACTGACTCCTGATACAGTGCCATCACTGGCTCCTGATGCAGTGCCATCACCGGCTCCTGATACAGTGCCATCACCTGCTCCTGATACAGTGCCATCACCAGCTCCTGATACAGTGCCATCACTGACTCCTGATACAGTGCCATCACTGACTCCTGATACAGTGCCATCACTGACTGCTGATACAGTGCCATCTCCGGCTCCTGATACAGTGCCATCACTGGCTCCTGATACATTGCCATCACTGACTCCTGATACAGTGCCATCACTGGCTCCTGATACAGTGCCATCACCGACTACTGATACAGTGCCATCACCGGCTCCTGATACAGTGCCATCACTGGCTCCTAATACAGTGCCATCACCGGCTCCTGATACAGTGCGATCACTGACTCCTGATTCAGTGCCAGCACTGACTCCTGATACAGTGCCAAATGCAGACTCCTGATACAGTGCCATCACTGACTCCTGATACAGTGCCAATACTGACTCCTGGTACAGTGCCATCACTGACTCCTGATACAGTGCCATCACTGGCTCCTGATACCATGCCAATAATGACTCCTGATACAGTGCCATCACTGGCTCCTGATACAGTGCCAATACTGACTCCTGATACAGTGCCATCACTGACTCCTGATACAGTGCCATCACTGACTCCTGATACAGTGCCATCACTGACTCCTGATACAGTGCCATCACCGGCTCCTGATACAGTGCCAATACAGTCTCCTGATACAGTGCCATCACTGACTCCTGATTCTGTGCCAGCACTGACTCCTGATACAGTGCCATCACTGACTCCTGATACAGTGCCAATACTGAATCCTGATACAGAGCCATCACTGACTCCTGATACAGTGCCATCACTGGCTCCTGATACCATGCCAATAATGACTCCTGATACAATGCCATCACTGGCTCCTGATTCAGTGCCAATACTGACTCCTGATACAGTGCCATCACTGACTCCTGATACAGTGCCATCACTGGCTCCTGATACAGTGTCAATACTGACTCCTGATACAGTGCCATCACTGACTCCTGATACAGTGCCATCACTGACTCCTGATACAGTGCCATCACTGACTCCTGATACAGGGCCATCACCGGCTCCTGATACAGTGCCAATACAGACTCCTGATACAGTGCCATCACTGGCTCCTGATACAGTGTCAATACTGACTCCTGATACAGTGCCATCACTGTCTCCTGATACAGTGCCATCACCGGCTCCTGAAACAGTGCCATCACCGACTCCTGATACAGTGCCAATACTGGCTCCTGATACAGTGCCATCACTGACTCCTAATACAGTGCCATCACTGGCTCCTGATACAGTGCCATCACCGGCTCCTGATACAGTGCCATTACTGACTCCTGATACAGTGCCATCACCGGCTCCTGATACAGTGCCAATACTGACTCCTGATACAGTGCCATCACTGGCTCCTGATACATGCCATCACTGACTCTTGATACAGTGCCATCGCCGGCTCCTGATACAGTGCCAATACAGACTCCTGATACAGTGCCATCACTGACTCCTGATTCAGTGCAGGCACTGACTCCTGATACAGTGCCAATACAGACTCCTGATACAGTGCCATCACTGACTCCTGATACAGTGCCATCACTGGCTCCTGATACCATGCCAATAATGACTCCTGATACAGTGCCATCACTGGCTCCTGATACATTGCCAATACTGACTCCTGATACAGTGCCATCACTGACTCCTGATACAGTGCCATCACTGACTCCTGATACAGTGCCATCACTGACTCCTGATACAGTGCCATCACCGGCTCCTGATACAGTGCCAATACAGACTCCTGATACAGTGCCAACACTGACTCCTAATACAGTGCCATCACTGGCTCCTGATACAGTGCCATCACCGGCTCCTGATACAGTGCCATTACTGACTCCTGATACAGTGCCATCACCGGCTCCTGATACAGTGCCAATACTGACTCCTGATACAGTGCCATCACTGGCTCCTGATACATGCCATCACTGACTCTTGATACAGTGCCATCGCCGGCTCCTGATACAGTGCCAATACAGACTCCTGATACAGTGCCATCACTGACTCCTGATTCAGTGCAGGCACTGACTCCTGATACAGTGCCAATACAGACTCCTGATACAGTGCCATCACTGACTCCTGATACAGTGCCATCACTGGCTCCTGATACCATGCCAATAATGACTCCTGATACAGTGCCATCACTGGCTCCTGATACATTGCCAATACTGACTCCTGATACAGTGCCATCACTGACTCCTGATACAGTGCCATCACTGACTCCTGATACAGTGCCATCACTGACTCCTGATACAGTGCCATCACCGGCTCCTGATACAGTGCCAATACAGACTCCTGATACAGTGCCAACACTGACTCCTGATTCAGTGCCAGCACTGACTCCTGATACAGTGCCATCACTGACTCCTGATACAGTGCCAATACTGAATCCTGATACAGTGCCATCACTGACTCCTGATACAGTGCCATCACTGACTCCTGATACAGTGCCATCACTGGCTCCTGATACCATGCCAATAATGACTCCTGATACAATGCCATCACTGGCTCCTGATTCAGTGCCAATACTGACTCCTGATACAGTGCCATCACTGACTCCTGATACAGTGCCATCACTGGCTCCTGATATAGTGTCAATACTGACTCCTGATACAATGCCATCACTGACTCCTGATACAGTGCCATCACTGACTCCTGATACAGTGCCATCACTGTCTCCTGATACAGGGCCATCACCGGCTCCTGATACAGTGCCAATACAGACTCCTGATACAGTGCCATCACTTGCTCCTGATACAGTGTCAATACTGACTCCTGATACAGTGCCATCACTGCCTCCTGATACATTGCCATCACCGGCTCCTGAAACAGTGCCATCACCGGCTCCTGAAACAGTGCCATCACCGACTCCTGATACAGTGCCAATACTGGCTCCTGATACAGTGCCATCACTGACTCCTAATACAGTGCCAACAACGGCTCCTGATACAGTGCCTTCACCGGCTCCTGATACAGTGCCATCACCGACTCCAGATACAGTGCCAATACTGGCTCCTGATACAGTGCCATCACTGACTCCTGATACAGTGCCATCACTGGCTCCTGATACAGTGCCATCACCGGCTCCTGATACAGTGCCATTACTGACTCCTGATACAGTGCCATCACCGGCTCCTGATACAGTGCCAATACTGACTCCTGATACAGTGCCATCACTGGCTCCTGATACCGTGCCATCACTGACTCCTGATACAGTGCCATCGCCGGCTCCTGATACAGTGCCAATACAGACTCCTGATACAGTGCCATCACTGACTCCTGATTCAGTGCCATCACTGGCTCCTAATACAGTGCCATCACTGACTCCTGATACAGTGCCATCACTGGCTCCTGATACAGTGTCAATACTGACTCCTGATACAGTGCCATCACTGCCTCCTGATACAGTGCCATCACCGGCTCCTGAAACAGTGCCATCACCGACTCCTGATACAGTGCCAATACTGGCTCCTGATACAGTGCCATCACTGACTCCTAATACAGTGCCAACAGCGGCACCTGATACAGTGCCTTCACCGGCTCCTGCTACAGTGCCATCACCGACTCCTGATACAGTGCCAATACTGGCTCCTGATACAGTGCCATCACTGACTCCTGATACAGTGCCATCACTGGCTCCTGATACAGTGCCATCACCGGCTCCTGATACAGTGCCATTACTGACTCAAGATACAGTGCCATCACCGGCTCCTGATACAGTGCCAATACTGACTCCTGATACAGTGCCATCACTGGCTCCTGATACAGTGCCATCACTGACTCCTGATACAGTGCCATCGCCGGCTCCTGATACAGTGCCAATACAGACTCCTGATACAGTGCCATCACTGACTCCTGATTCAGTGCCATCACTGACTCCTGATACAGTGCCAATACTGAATCCTGATACAGTGCCATCACTGACTCCTGATACAGTGCCATCACTGGCTCCTGATACCATGCCAATAATGACTCCTGATACATTGCCATCACTGGCTCCTGATTCAGTGCCAATACTGACTCCTGATACAGTGCCATCACTGACTCCTGATACAGTGCCATCACTGGCTCCTGATACAGTGGCAATACTGA
This sequence comes from Heptranchias perlo, assembly GCF_035084215.1. Lineage (NCBI taxonomy): Eukaryota > Metazoa > Chordata > Chondrichthyes > Hexanchiformes > Hexanchidae > Heptranchias > Heptranchias perlo. The sequence continues at coordinate 4,112,903 of NC_090350.1, read as the reverse complement.
CTCCTGATACAGTGCCATCACTGACTCCTGATACAGTGCCATCACTGACTCCTGATACAGTGCCATCACTGACTCCTGATACAGTGCGATCACTGACTCCTGATACAGTGCCATCACTGACTCCTGATACAGTGCCATCACCGGCTCCTGAAACAGTGCTATCACTGGCTCCTGATACCATGCCAATAATGACTCCTGATACAATGCCATCACTGGCTCCTGATTCAGTGCCAATACTGACTCCTGATACAGTGCCATCACTGGCTCCTGATACAGTGTCAATACTGCCTCCTGATACAATGCCATCACTGACTCCTGATACAGTGCCATCACTGACTCCTGATACAGTGCCATCACTGACTCCTGATACAGGGCCATCACCGGCTCCTGATACAGTGCCAATACTGGCTCCTGATACAGTGCCATCACTGACTCCTAATATAGTGCCAACAGCGGCTCCTGATACAGTGCCATCACCGGCTCCTGATACAGTGCCATCACCGACTCCTGTTACAGTGCCAATACTGGCTCCTGATACAGTGCCATCGCCGGCTCCTGATACAGTGCGATTACTGACTCCTGATACATTGCCATCACCGGCTCCTGATACAGTGCCATCTCCGGCTCCTGATACAGTCCGATCACTGACTCCTGATGCAGTGCCATCACCGGCTCCTGATACAGTGCCATCACTGGCTCCTGATAGAGTGCCATCACTGACTACTGATACAGTGCCATCACTGGCTCCTGATACAGTGCCATCACCGACTCCTGATACAGTGCCATCACCGGCTCCTGATACAGTGCCATCACTGGCTCCTAATACAGTGCCATCACTGGCTCCTGATACAGTGCCATCACCGGCTCCTGATACAGTGCCAATACAGACTCCTGATACAGTGCCAACACTGACTCCTGATTCAGTGCCAGCACTGACTCCTGATACAGTGCCATCACTGACTCCTGATACAGTGCCAATACTGAATCCTGATACAGTGCCATCACTGACTCCTGATACAGTGCCATCACTGACTCCTGATACAGTGCCATCACTGGCTCCTGATACCATGCCAATAATGACTCCTGATACAATGCCATCACTGGCTCCTGATTCAGTGCCAATACTGACTCCTGATACAGTGCCATCACTGACTCCTGATACAGTGCCATCACTGGCTCCTGATACAGTGTCAATACTGACTCCTGATACAATGCCATCACTGACTCCTGATACAGTGCCATCACTGACTCCTGATACAGTGCCATCACTGTCTCCTGATACAGGGCCATCACCGGCTCCTGATACAGTGCCAATAAAGACTCCTGATACAGTGCCATCACTTGCTCCTGATACAGTGTCAATACTGACTCCTGATACAGTGCCATCACTGCCTCCTGATACATTGCCATCACCGGCTCCTGAAACAGTGCCATCACCGGCTCCTGAAACAGTGCCATCACCGACTCCTGATACAGTGCCAATACTGGCTCCTGATACAGTGCCATCACTGACTCCTAATACAGTGCCAACAACGGCTCCTGATACAGTGCCTTCACCGGCTCCTGATACAGTGCCATCACCGACTCCAGATACAGTGCCAATACTGGCTCCTGATACAGTGCCATCACTGACTCCTGATACAGTGCCATCACTGGCTCCTGATACATTGCCATCACCGGCTCCTGATACAGTGCCATTACTGACTCCTGATACAGTGCCATCACCGGCTCCTGATACAGTGCCAATACTGACTCCTGATACAGTGCCATCACTGGCTCCTGATACCGTGCCATCACTGACTCCTGATACAGTGCCATCGCCGGCTCCTGATACAGTGCCAATACAGACTCCTGATACAGTGCCATCACTGACTCCTGATTCAGTGCCATCACTGGCTCCTAATACAGTGCCATCACTGACTCCTGATACAGTGCCATCACTGGCTCCTGATACAGTGTCAATACTGACTCCTGATACAGTGCCATCACTGCCTCCTGATACAGTGCCATCACCGGCTCCTGAAACAGTGCCATCACCGACTCCTGATACAGTGCCAATACTGGCTCCTGATACAGTGCCATCACTGACTCCTAATACAGTGCCAACAGCGGCACCTGATACAGTGCCTTCACCGGCTCCTGCTACAGTGCCATCACCGACTCCTGATACAGTGCCAATACTGGCTCCTGATACAGTGCCATCACTGACTCCTGATACAGTGCCATCACTGGCTCCTGATACAGTGCCATCACCGGCTCCTGATACAGTGCCATTACTGACTCAAGATACAGTGCCATCACCGGCTCCTGATACAGTGCCAATACTGACTCCTGATACAGTGCCATCACTGGCTCCTGATACAGTGCCATCACTGACTCCTGATACAGTGCCATCGCCGGCTCCTGATACAGTGCCAATACAGACTCCTGATACAGTGCCATCACTGACTCCTGATTCAGTGCCATCACTGACTCCTGATACAGTGCCAATACTGAATCCTGATACAGTGCCATCACTGACTCCTGATACAGTGCCATCACTGGCTCCTGATACCATGCCAATAATGACTCCTGATACATTGCCATCACTGGCTCCTGATTCAGTGCCAATACTGACTCCTGATACAGTGCCATCACTGACTCCTGATACAGTGCCATCACTGGCTCCTGATACAGTGGCAATACTGACTCCTGATACAGTGCCATCACTGACTCCTGATACAGTGCCATCACTGACTCCTGATACAGTGCCATCACTGACTCCTGATACAGTGCGATCACTGACTCCTGATACAGTGCCATCACTGACTCCTGATACAGTGCCATCACCGGCTCCTGAAACAGTGCTATCACTGGCTCCTGATACCATGCCAATAATGACTCCTGATACAATGCCATCACTGGCTCCTGATTCAGTGCCAATACTGACTCCTGATACAGTGCCATCACTGGCTCCTGATACAGTGTCAATACTGCCTCCTGATACAATGCCATCACTGACTCCTGATACAGTGCCATCACTGACTCCTGATACAGTGCCATCACTGACTCCTGATACAGGGCCATCACCGGCTCCTGATACAGTGCCAATACTGGCTCCTGATACAGTGCCATCACTGACTCCTAATATAGTGCCAACAGCGGCTCCTGATACAGTGCCATCACCGGCTCCTGATACAGTGCCATCACCGACTCCTGTTACAGTGCCAATACTGGCTCCTGATACAGTGCCATCGCCGGCTCCTGATACAGTGCGATTACTGACTCCTGATACATTGCCATCACCGGCTCCTGATACAGTGCCATCTCCGGCTCCTGATACAGTCCGATCACTGACTCCTGATGCAGTGCCATCACCGGCTCCTGATACAGTGCCATCACTGGCTCCTGATAGAGTGCCATCACTGACTACTGATACAGTGCCATCACTGGCTCCTGATACAGTGCCATCACCGACTCCTGATACAGTGCCATCACCGGCTCCTGATACAGTGCCATCACTGGCTCCTAATACAGTGCCATCACTGGCTCCTGATACAGTGCCATCACCGGCTCCTGATACAGTGCCAATGCAGACTCCTGATACAGTGCCAACACTGACTCCTGATTCAGTGCCAGCACTGACTCCTGATACAGTGCCATCACTGACTCCTGATACAGTGCCAATACTGAATCCTGATACAGTGCCATCACTGACTCCTGATACAGTGCCATCACTGACTCCTGATACAGTGCCATCACTGGCTCCTGATACCATGCCAATAATGACTCCTGATACAATGCCATCACTGGCTCCTGATTCAGTGCCAATACTGACTCCTGATACAGTGCCATCACTGACTCCTGATACAGTGCCATCACTGGCTCCTGATACAGTGTCAATACTGACTCCTGATACAATGCCATCACTGACTCCTGATACAGTGCCATCACTGACTCCTGATACAGTGCCATCACTGTCTCCTGATACAGGGCCATCACCGGCTCCTGATACAGTGCCAATAAAGACTCCTGATACAGTGCCATCACTTGCTCCTGATACAGTGTCAATACTGACTCCTGATACAGTGCCATCACTGCCTCCTGATACATTGCCATCACCGGCTCCTGAAACAGTGCCATCACCGGCTCCTGAAACAGTGCCATCACCGACTCCTGATACAGTGCCAATACTGGCTCCTGATACAGTGCCATCACTGACTCCTAATACAGTGCCAACAACGGCTCCTGATACAGTGCCTTCACCGGCTCCTGATACAGTGCCATCACCGACTCCAGATACAGTGCCAATACTGGCTCCTGATACAGTGCCATCACTGACTCCTGATACAGTGCCATCACTGGCTCCTGATACATTGCCATCACCGGCTCCTGATACAGTGCCATTACTGACTCCTGATACAGTGCCATCACCGGCTCCTGATACAGTGCCAATACTGACTCCTGATACAGTGCCATCACTGGCTCCTGATACAGTGCCATCACTGACTCCTGATACAGTGCCATCGCCGGCTCCTGATACAGTGCCAATACAGACTCCTGATACAGTGCCATCACTGACTCCTGATTCAGTGCCATCACTGGCTCCTAATACAGTGCCATCACTGACTCCTGATACAGTGCCATCACTGGCTCCTGATACAGTGTCAATACTGACTCCTGATACAGTGCCATCACTGCCTCCTGATACTGTGCCATCACCGGCTCCTGAAACAGTGCCATCACCGACTCCTGATACAGTGCCAATACTGGCTCCTGATACAGTGCCATCACCGACTCCTGATACAGTGCCAATACTGGCTCCTGATACAGTGCCATCACTGACTCCTGATACAGTGCCATCACTGGCTCCTGATACGGTGCCATCACCGGCTCCTGATACAGTGCCATTACTGACTCCTGATACAGTGCCATCACCGGCTCCTGATGCAGTGCCAATACTGACTCCTGATACAGTGCCATCACTGGCTCCTGATACAGTGCCATCACTGACTCCTGATACAGTGCCATCGCCGGCTCCTGATACAGTGCCAATACAGACTCCTGATACAGTGCCATCACTGACTCCTGATTCAGTGCCATCACTGACTCCTGATACAGTGCCAATACTGAATCCTGATACAGTGCCATCACTGACTCCTGATACAGTGCCATCACTGGCTCCTGATACCATGCCAATAATGACTCCTGATACATTGCCATCACTGGCTCCTGATTCAGTGCCAATACTGACTCCTGATACAGTGCCATCACTGACTCCTGATACAGTGCCATCACTGGCTCCTGATACAGTGGCAATACTGACTCCTGATACAGTGCCATCACTGACTCCTGATACAGTGCCATCACTGACTCCTGATACAGTGCCATCACTGACTCCTGATACAGTGCGATCACTGACTCCTGATACAGTGCCATCACTGACTCCTGATACAGTGCCATCACCGGCTCCTGAAACAGTGCCATCACTGGCTCCTGATACCATGCCAATAATGACTCCTGATACAATGCCATCACTGGCTCCTGATTCAGTGCCAATACTGACTCCTGATACAGTGCCATCACTGGCTCCTGATACAGTGTCAATACTGACTCCTGATACAATGCCATCACTGACTCCTGATACAGTGCCATCACTGACTCCTGATACAGTGCCATCACTGACTCCTGATACAGGGCCATCACCGGCTCCTGATACAGTGCCAATACTGGCTCCTGATACAGTGCCATCACTGACTCCTAATATAGTGCCAACAGCGGCTCCTGATACAGTGCCATCACCGGCTCCTGATACAGTGCCATCACCGACTCCTGATACAGTGCCATCTCCGGCTCCTGATACAGTCCGATCACTGACTCCTGATGCAGTGCCATCACCGGCTCCTGATACAGTGCCATCACTGGCTCCTGATACAGTGCCATCACTGACTACTGATACAGTGCCATCACTGGCTCCTGATACAGTGCCATCACCGACTCCTGATACAGTGCCATCACCGGCTCCTGATACAGTGCCATCACTGGCTCCTAATACAGTGCCATCACTGGCTCCTGATACAGTGCCATCACTGACTCCTGATACAGTGCCATCACAGACTGCTGATACAGTGCCATCTCCGGCTCCTGATACAGTCCGACCACTGACTCCTGATACAGTGCCATCACCGGCTCCTGATACAGTGCCATCACTGGCTCCTGATACAGTGCCATCACTGACTCCTGATACAGTGCCATCACTGGCTCCTGATACAGTGCCATAACCGACTCCTGATACAGTGCCATCACCAGCTCCTGATACAGTGCCATCACTGGCTCCTAATACAGTGCCATCACCGGCTCCTGATACAGTGCCATCACTGACTCCTGATACAGTGCCATCGCCGGCTCCTGATACAGTGCCAATACAGACTCCTGATACAGTGCCATCACTGACTCCTCATACAGTGCCATCACTGACTCCTGATACAGTGCCAATACTGAATCCTGATACAGTGCCATCACTGACTCCTGATACAGTGCCATCACTGGCTCCTGATACCATGCCAATAATGACTCCTGATACATTGCCATCACTGGCTCCTGATTCAGTGCCAATACTGACTCCTGATACAGTGCCATCACTGACTCCTGATACAGTGCCATCACTGGCTCCTGATACAGTGGCAATACTGACTCCTGATACAGTGCCATCACTGACTCCTGATACAGTGCCATCACTGACTCCTGATACAGTGCCATCACTGACTCCTGATACAGTGCGATCACTGACTCCTGATACAGTGCCATCACTGACTCCTGATACAGTGCCATCACCGGCTCCTGAAACAGTGCCATCACTGGCTCCTGATACCATGCCAATAATGACTCCTGATACAATGCCATCACTGGCTCCTGATTCAGTGCCAATACTGACTCCTGATACAGTGCCATCACTGGCTCCTGATACAGTGTCAATACTGACTCCTGATACAATGCCATCACTGACTCCTGATACAGTGCCATCACTGACTCCTGATACAGTGCCATCACTGACTCCTGATACAGGGCCATCACCGGCTCCTGATACAGTGCCAATACTGGCTCCTGATACAGTGCCATCACTGACTCCTAATATAGTGCCAACAGCGGCTCCTGATACAGTGCCATCACCGGCTCCTGATACAGTGCCATCACCGACTCCTGTTACAGTGCCAATACTGGCTCCTGATACAGTGCCATCGCCGGCTCCTGATACAGTGCGATTACTGACTCCTGATACATTGCCATCACCGGCTCCTGATACAGTGCCATCTCCGGCTCCTGATACAGTCCGATCACTGACTCCTGATGCAGTGCCATCACCGGCTCCTGATACAGTGCCATCACTGGCTCCTGATACAGTGCCATCACTGACTACTGATACAGTGCCATCACTGGCTCCTGATACAGTGCCATCACCGACTCCTGATACAGTGCCATCACCGGCTCCTGATACAGTGCCATCACTGGCTCCTAATACAGTGCCATCACTGGCTCCTGATACAGTGCCATCACTGACTCCTGATACAGTGCCATCACAGACTGCTGATACAGTGCCATCTCCGGCTCCTGATACAGTCCGACCACTGACTCCTGATACAGTGCCATCACCGGCTCCTGATACAGTGCCATCACTGGCTCCTGATACAGTGCCATCACTGACTCCTGATACAGTGCCATCACTGGCTCCTGATACAGTGCCATAACCGACTCCTGATACACTGCCATCACCAGCTCCTGATACAGTGCCATCACTGGCTCCTAATACAGTGCCATCACCGGCTCCTGATACAGTGCCATCACTGACTCCTGATTCAGTGCCAGCACTGACTCCTGATACAGTGCCATCACTGACTCCTGATACAGTGCCAGTACAGACTCCTCATACAGTGCCATCAGTGACTCCTGATACAGTGCCATCACTGACTCCTGATTCAGTGCCAATACTGACTCCTGATACAGTGCCATCACTGACTCCTGATAAAGTGCCATCACTGACTCCGGATACAGTGCCATCACTGGCTCCTGATACAGTGTCAATACTGACTCCTGATACAGTGCCATCACTGCCTCCTGATACAGTGCCATCACCGGCTCCTGAAACAGTGCCATCACCGACTCCTGATACATTGCCATCACTGACTCCTAATACAGTGCCAACAGCGGCTCCTGATACAGTGCCTTCACCGGCTCCTGATACAGTGCCATCACCGACTCCTGATACAGTGCCAATACTGGCTCCTGATACAGTGCCATCACTGACTCCTGATACAGTGCCATCACTTTCTCCTGATACAGTGCCATCACCGGCTCCTGATACAGTGCCATTACTGACTCCTGATACAGTGCCATCACCGGCTCCTGATACAGTGCCAATACTGACTCCTGATACAGTGCCATCACTGGCTCCTGATACAGTGCCATCACTGACTCCTGATACAGTGCCATCACCGGCTCCTGATACAGTGCCAATACAGACTCCTGATACAGTGCCATCACTGACTCCTGATTCAGTGCCAGCACTGACTCCTGATACAGTGCCAATACAGACTCCTGATACAGTGCCATCACTGACTCCTGATACAGTGCCATCACTGGCTCCTGATACCATGCCAATAATGACTCCTGATACAGTGCCATCACTGGCTCCTGATACAGTGCCAATACTGACTCCTGATACAGTGCCATCACTGACTCCTGATACAGTGCCATCACTGAATCCTGATACAGTGCCATCACTGACTCCTGATACAGTGCCATCACTGGCTCCTGATACAGTGCCAATACAGACTCCTGATACAGTGCCATCACTGACTCCTGATTCAGTACCAGCACTGACTCCTGATACAGTGCCATCACTGACTCCTAATACAGTGCCAATACTGAATCCTGATACAGTGCCATCACTGACTCCTGATACAGTGCCATCACTGGCTCCTGATACAATGCCAATAATGACTCCTGATACAATGCCATCACTGGCTCCTGATTCAGTGCCAATACTGACTCCTGATACAGTGCCATCACTGGCTCCTGATACAGTGTCAATACTGACTCCTGATACAATGCCATCACTGACTCCTGATACAGTGCCATCACTGACTCCTGATACAGTGCCATCACTGACTCCTGATACAGGGCCATCACCGGCTCCTGATACAGTGCCAATACAGACTCCTGATACAGTGCCATCACTGGCTCCTGATACAGTGTCAATACTGACTCCTAATACAGTGCCATCACTGCCTCCTGATACAGTGCCATCACCGGCTCCTGAAACAGTGCCATCACCGACTCCTGATACAGTGCCAATACTGGCTCCTGATACAGTGCCATCACTGACTCCTAATACAGTGCCAACAGCGGCTCCTGATGCAGTGCCTTCACCGGCTCCTGATACAGTGCCATCACCGACTCCTGATACAGTGCCAATACTGGCTCCTGATACAGTGCCATCACTGACTCCTGATACAGTGCCATCACTGGCTCCTGATACAATGCCATCACCGGCTCCTGATACAGTGCCATTACTGACTCCTGATACAGTGCCATCACCGGCTCCTGATACAGTGCCAATACTGACTCCTGATACAGTGCCATCACTGGCTCCTGATACAGTGCCATCACTGACTCCTGATACAGTACCATCGCCGGCTCCTGATACAGTGCCAATACAGACTCCTGATACAGTGCCATCACTGACTCCTGATACAGTGCCAATACTGAATCCTGATACAGTGCCATCACTGACTCCTGATACAGTGCCATCACTGGCTCCTGATACCATGCCAATAATGACTCCTGATACATTGCCAACACTGGCTCCTGATTCAGTGCCAATACTGACTCCTGATACAGTGCCATCACTGACTCCTGATACAGTGCCATCACTGGCTCCTGATACAGTGTCAATACTGACTCCTGATACAGTGCCATCACTGACTCCTGATACATTGCCATCACGGACTCCTGATACAGTGCCATCACTGACTCCTGATACAGGGCCATCACCGGCTCCTGATACAGTGCCAATACAGACTCCTGATACAGTGCCATCACTGGCTCCTGATACAGTGCCAATACAGACTCCTGATACAGTGCCATCACTGGCTCCTGATACAGTGTCAATACTGACTCCTAATACAGTGCCAACAGCGGCTCCTGATACAGTGCCATCACCGGCTCCTGATACAGTGCCATCACCGACTCCTGATACAGTGCCAATACTGGCTCCTGATACAGTGCCATCGCCGGCTCCTGATACAGTGCGATTACTGACTCCTGATACATTGCCATCACCGGCTCCTGATACAGTGCAATCTCCGGCTCCTGATACAGTCCGATCACTGACTCCTGATGCAGTGCCATCACCGGCTCCTGATACAGTGCCATCACTGGCTCCTGATACAGTGCCATCACCGACTCCTGATAGAGTGCCATCACCGGCTCCTGATACAGTGCCATCACTGGCTCCTAATACAGTGCCATGACTGGCTCCTGATACAGTGCCATCACTGACTCCTGATACAGTGCCATCACAGACTGCTGATACAGTGCCATCTCCGGCTCCTGATACAGTCCGACCACTGACTCCTGATACAGTGCCATCAACGGCTTCTGATACAGTGCCATCACTGGCTACTGATACAGTGCCATCACTGACTCCTGATACAGTGCCATCACTGGCTCCTGATAAAGTGCCATAACCGACTCCTGATACAGTGCCATCACCAGCTCCTGATACAGTGCCATCACTGGCTCCTAATACAGTGCCATCACCGGCTCCTGATACAGTGCCATCACTGACTCCTGATTCAGTGCCAGCACTGACTCCTGATACAGTGCCAGTACAGACTCCTCATACAGTGCCATCACTGACTCCTGATACAGTGCCATCACTGACTCCTGATACAGTGCCAATACTGACTCCTGATACAGTGCCATCACTGACTCCTGATAAAGTGCCATCACTGACTCCTGATACAGTGCCATCACTGACTCCTGATACAGTGCCATCACTGACTCCTGATACAGTGCCATCACTGACTCCTGATACAGTGCCATCACTGACTCCTGATACAATGCCATCACCAGCTCCTGATGCATTGCCATCACCGGCTCCTGATACAGTGCCATCACTGACTCCTGATACAGTGCCATCACCGGCTCCTGATACAGTGCCATCACTGGCTCCTGATACAGTGCCATCACTGACTCCTGATACAGTGCCATCACTGACTCCTGATACAGTGCCATCACGGACTCCTGATACAGTGCCATCACTGACTCCTGATACAGTGCCATCACCTGCTTCTGATACAGTGCCATCACCAGCTCCTGATACAGTGCCATCACTGACTCCTGATTCGGTGCCATCACTGCCTCCTGATACAGTGCCATCACCGGCTCCTGATACAGTGCCATCACCGGCTCCTGAAACAGTGCCATCACTGACTCCTGATACAGTGCCATCACCGGCTCCTGATACAGTGCCATCACTGGTTCCTGATACAGTGCCATCACTGACTCCTGATACAGTGCCATCACTGACTCCTGATACAGTGCCATCACTGGCTCCTGATACAGTGCCATCACCTGCTCCTGATACAGTGCCATCACCAGATCCTGATACAGTGCCATCACTGACTCCTGATACAGTGCCATCACTGACTCCTGATACAGTGCCATCACTGACTGCTGATACAGTGCCATCTCTGGCTCCTGATACAGTGCCATCACTGGCTCCTGATACAGTGCCATCACTGACTCCTGATACAGTGCCATCACTGGTCCTGATACAGTGCCATCACCGACTACTGATACAGTGCCATCACCGGCTCCTGATACAGTGCCATCACTGGCTCCTAATACAGTGCCATCACCGGCTCCTGATACAGTGCCATCACTGACTCCTGATACAGTGCCAATACATACTCCTGATACAGTGCCATCACTGACTCCTGATTCAGTGCCAGCACTGACTCCTGATACAGTGCCAATACAGACTCCTGATACAGTGCCATCACTGACTCCTGATACAGTGCCAATACTGACTCCTGATACAGTGCCATCACTGGCTCCTGATTCAGTGCCAATACTGACTCCTGATACAGTGACATCACTGACTCCTAATACAGTGCCATCACTGGCTCCTGATACAGTGTCAATAATGACTCCTGATACAGTGCCATCACTGACTCCTGATACAGTGCCATCACTGACTCCTGATACAGTGCCATCACTGACTCCTGATACAGGGCCATCACCGGCTCCTGATACAGTGCCAATACAGACTCCTGATACAGTGCCATCACTGGCTCCTGATACAGTGCCATCACAGACTCCTGATACAGTGCCAATACAGACTCCTGATAAAGTGCCATCACTGACTCCTGATACAGTGCGATCACTGACTCCTGATACAGTGCCTTCACTAACTCCTGATACAGTGCCATCACTGAATCCTGATACAGTGCCATCACTGACTCCTGATACAGTGCCATCACTGGCTACTGATACAGTGCCATCGCCGGCTCCTGACACAGTGCCATCACTGCCTCCTGATACAGTGCCATCACCGACTCCTGTTACAGTGCCAATACTGGCTCCTGATACAGTGCCATCGCCGGCTCCTGATACAGTGCGATTACTGACTCCTGATACATTGCCATCACCGGCTCCTGATACAGTGCCATCTCTGGCTCCTGATACAGTCCGATCACTGACTCCTGATGCAGTGCCATCACCGGCTCCTGATACAGTGCCATCACTGGCTCCTGATACAGTGCCATCACTGACTACTGATACAGTGCCATCACTGGCTCCTGATACAGTGCCATCACCGACTCCTGATACAGTGCCATCACCGGCTCCTGATACAGTGCCATCACTGGCTCCTAATACAGTGCCATCACTGGCTCCTGATACAGTGCCATCACCGGCTCCTGATACAGTGCCAATACAGACTCCTGATACAGTGCCAACACTGACTCCTGATTCAGTGCCAGCACTGACTCCTGATACAGTGCCATCACTGACTCCTGATACAGTGCCAATACTGAATCCTGATACAGTGCCATCACTGACTCCTGATACGGTGCCATCACTGACTCCTGATACAGTGCCATCACTGGCTCCTGATACCATGCCAATAATGACTCCTGATACAATGCCATCACTGGCTCCTGATTCAGTGCCAATACTGACTCCTGATACAGTGCCATCACTGACTCCTGATACAGTGCCATCACTGGCTCCTGATACAGTGTCAATACTGACTCCTGATACAATGCCATCACTGACTCCTGATACAGTGCCATCACTGACTCCTGATACAGTGCCATCACTGTCTCCTGATACAGGGCCATCACCGGCTCCTGATACAGTGCCAATACAGACTCCTGATACAGTGCCATCACTTGCTCCTGATACAGTGTCAATACTGACTCCTGATACAGTGCCATCACTGCCTCCTGATACATTGCCATCACCGGCTCCTGAAACAGTGCCATCACCGGCTCCTGAAACAGTGCCATCACCGACTCCTGATACAGTGCCAATACTGGTTCCTGATACAGTGCCATCACTGACTCCTAATACAGTGCCAACAACGGCTCCTGATACAGTGCCTTCACCGGCTCCTGATACAGTGCCATCACCGACTCCAGATACAGTGCCAATACTGGCTCCTGATACAGTGCCATCACTGACTCCTGATACAGTGCCATCACTGGCTCCTGATACAGTGCCATCACCGGCTCCTGATACAGTGCCATTACTGACTCCTGATACAGTGCCATCACCGGCTCCTGATACAGTGCCAATACTGACTCCTGATACAGTGCCATCACTGGCTCCTGATACAGTGCCATCACTGACTCCTGATACAGTGCCATCGCCGGCTCCTGATACAGTGCCAATACAGACTCCTGATACAGTGCCATCACTGACTCCTGATTCAGTGCCATCACTGGCTCCTAATACAGTGCCATCACTGACTCCTGATACAGTGCCATCACTGGCTCCTGATACAGTGTCAATACTGACTCCTGATACAGTGCCATCACTGCCTCCTGATACAGTGCCATCACCGGCTCCTGAAACAGTGCCATCACCGACTCCTGATACAGTGCCAATACTGGCTCCTGATACAGTGCCATCACTGACTCCTAATACAGTGCCAACAGCGGCACCTGATACAGTGCCTTCACCGGCTCCTGATACAGTGCCATCACCGACTCCTGATACAGTGCCAATACTGGCTCCTGATACAGTGCCATCACTGACTCCTGATACAGTGCCATCACTGGCTCCTGATACAGTGCCATCACCGGCTCCTGATACAGTGCCATTACTGACTCCTGATACAGTGCCATCACCGGCTCCTGATACAGTGCCAATATTGACTCCTGATACAGTGCCATCACTGGCTCCTGATACAGTGCCATCACTGACTCCTGATACAGTGCCATCGCCGGCTCCTGATACAGTGCCAATACAGACTCCTGATACAGTGCCATCACTGACTCCTGATTCAGTGCCATCACTGACTCCTGATACAGTGCCAATACTGAATCCTGATACAGTGCCATCACTGACTCCTGATACAGTGCCATCACTGGCTCCTGATACCATGCCAATAATGACTCCTGATACATTGCCATCACTGGCTCCTGATTCAGTGCCAATACTGACTCCTGATACAGTGCCATCACTGACTCCTGATACAGTGCCATCACTGGCTCCTGATACAGTGGCAATACTGACTCCTGATACAGTGCCATCACTGACTCCTGATACAGTGCCATCACTGACTCCTGATACAGTGCCATCACTGACTCCTGATACAGTGCGATCACTGACTCCTGATACAGTGCCATCACTGACTCCTGATACAGTGCCATCACCGGCTCCTGAAACAGTGCCATCACTGGCTCCTGATACCATGCCAATAATGACTCCTGATACAATGCCATCACTGGCTCCTGATTCAGTGCCAATACTGACTCCTGATACAGTGCCATCACTGGCTCCTGATACAGTGTCAATACTGACTCCTGATACAATGCCATCACTGACTCCTGATACAGTGCCATCACTGACTCCTGATACAGTGCCATCACTGACTCCTGATACAGGGCCATCACCGGCTCCTGATACAGTGCCAATACTGGCTCCTGATACAGTGCCATCACTGACTCCTAATATAGTGCCAACAGCGGCTCCTGATACAGTGCCATCACCGGCTCCTGATACAGTGCCATCACCGACTCCTGTTACAGTGCCAATACTGGCTCCTGATACAGTGCCATCGCCGGCTCCTGATACAGTGCGATTACTGACTCCTGATACATTGCCATCACCGGCTCCTGATACAGTGCCATCTCCGGCTCCTGATACAGTCCGATCACTGACTCCTGATGCAGTGCCATCACCGGCTCCTGATACAGTGCCATCACTGGCTCCTGATACAGTGCCATCACTGACTACTGATACAGTGCCATCACTGGCTCCTGATACAGTGCCATCACCGACTCCTGATACAGTGCCATCACCGGCTCCTGATACAGTGCCATCACTGGCTCCTAATACAGTGCCATCACTGGCTCCTGATACAGTGCCATCACTGACTCCTGATACAGTGCCATCACAGACTGCTGATACAGTGCCATCTCCGGCTCCTGATACAGTCCGACCACTGACTCCTGATACAGTGCCATCACCGGCTCCTGATACAGTGCCATCACTGGCTCCTGATACAGTGCCATCACTGACTCCTGATACAGTGCCATCACCAGCTCCTGATACAGTGCCATCACTGGCTCCTAATACAGTGCCATCACCGGCTCCTGATACAGTGCCATCACTGACTCCTGATTCAGTGCCAGCACTGACTCCTGAAACAGTGCCATCACCGACTCCTGATACAGTGCCAATACTGGCTCCTGATACAGTGCCATCACTGACTCCTAAGAATGTGCCAACAGCGGCTCCTGATACAGTGCCTTCACCGGCTCCTGATACAGTGCCATCACCGACTCCTGATACAGTGCCAATACTGGCTCCTGATACAGTGCCATCACTGACTCCTGATACAGTGCCATCACTTTCTCCTGATACAGTGCCATCACCGGCTCCTGATACAGTGCCATCACTGACTCCTGATACAGTGCCATCACCGGCTCCTGATACAGTGCCAATACTGACTCCTGATACAGTGCCATCACTGGCTCCTGTTACAGTGCCATCACTGACTCCTGATACAGTGCCATCAGCGGCTCCTGATACAGTGCCAATACAGACTCCTGATACAGTGCCATCACTGACTCCTGATACAGTGCCATCACTGACTCCTGATACAGTGCCATTACTGACTCCTGATACAGTGCCATCACCGGCTCCTGATACAGTGCCAATACTGACTCCTGATACAGTGCCATCACTGGCTCCTGTTACAGTGCCATCACTGACTCCTGATACAGTGCCATCAGCGGCTCCTGATACAGTGCCAATACAGACTCCTGATACAGTGCCATCACTGACTCCTGATTCAGTGCCAGCACTGACTCCTGATACAGTGCCAATACAGACTCCTGATACAGTGCCATCACTGACTCCTGATACAGTGCCATCACTGGCTCCTGATACAGTGCCATCACTGACTCCTGATACAGTACCATCGCCGGCTCCTGATACAGTGCCAATACAGACTCCTGAAACAGTGCCATCACTGACTCCTGATTCAGTGCCAGCACTGACTCCTGATACAGTGCCAATACAGACTCCTGATACAGTGCCATCACTGACTCCTGATACAGTGCCAATACTGAATCCTGATACAGTGCCATCACTGACTCCTGATACAGTGCCAGCACTGGCTCCTGATACCATGCCAATAATGACTCCTGATACATTGCCATCACTGGCTCCTGATTCAGTGCCAATACTGACTCCTGATACAGTGCCATCACTGACTCCTGATGCAGTGCCATCACCGGCTCCTGATACAGTGCCATCACTGGCTCCTGATACAGTGCCATCACTGACTACTGATACAGTGCCATCACTGGCTCCTGATACAGTGCCATCACCGACTCCTGATACAGTGCCATCACCGGCTCCTGATACAGTGCCATCACTGGCTCCTAATACAGTGCCATCACTGGCTCCTGATACAGTGCCATCACTGACTCCTGATACAGTGCCATCACAGACTGCTGATACAGTGCCATCTCCGGCTCCTGATACAGTCCGACCACTGACTCCTGATACAGTGCCATCACCGGCTCCTGATACAGTGCCATCACTGGCTCCTGATACAGTGCCATCACTGACTCCTGATACAGTGCCATCACTGGCTCCTGATACAGTGCCATAACCGACTCCTGATACAGTGCCATCACCAGCTCCTGATACAGTGCCATCACTGGCTCCTAATACAGTGCCATCACCGGCTCCTGATACAGTGCCATCACTGACTCCTGATTCAGTGCCAGCACTGACTCCTGATACAGTGCCATCACTGACTCCTGATACAGTGCCAGTACAGACTCCTCATACAGTGCCATCACTGACTCCTGATACAGTGCCATCACTGACTCCTGATACAGTGCCAATACTGACTCCTGATACAGTGCCATCACTGACTCCTGATAAAGTGCCATCACTGACTCCGGATACAGTGCCATCACTGGCTCCTGATACAGTGTCAATACTGACTCCTGATACAGTGCCATCACTGCCTCCTGATACAGTGCCATCACCGGCTCCTGAAACAGTGCCATCACCGACTCCTGATACAGTGCCAATACTGGCTCCTGATACAGTGCCATCACTGACTCCTAATACAGTGCCAACAGCGGCTCCTGATACAGTGCCTTCACCGGCTCCTGATACAGTGCCATCACCGACTCCTGATACAGTGCCAATACTGGCTCCTGATACAGTGCCATCACTGACTCCTGATACAGTGCCATCACTTTCTCCTGATACAGTGCCATCACCGGCTCCTGATACAGTGCCATTACTGAATCCTGATACAGTGCCATCACCGGCTCCTGATACAGTGCCAATACTGACTCCTGATACAGTGCCATCACTGGCTCCTGTTACAGTGCCATCACTGACTCCTGATACAGTGCCATCACCGGCTCCTGATACAGTGCCAATACAGACTCCTGATACAGTGCCATCACTGACTCCTGATTCAGTGCCAGCACTGACTCCTGATACAGTGCCAATACAGACTCCTGATACAGTGCCATCACTGACTCCTGATACAGTGCCATCACTGGCTCCTGATACAGTGCCATCACTGACTCCTGATACAGTACCATCGCCGGCTCCTGATACAGTGCCAATACAGACTCCTGAAACAGTGCCATCACTGACTCCTGATTCAGTGCCAGCACTGACTCCTGATACAGTGCCAATACAGACTCCTGATACAGTGCCATCACTGACTCCTGATACAGTGCCAATACTGAATCCTGATACAGTGCCATCACTGACTCCTGATACAGTGCCAGCACTGGCTCCTGATACCATGCCAATAATGACTCCTGATACATTGCCATCACTGGCTCCTGATTCAGTGCCAATACTGACTCCTGATACAGTGCCATCACTGACTCCTGATACAGTGCCATCACTGGCTCCTGATACAGTGTCAATACTGACTCCTGATACAGTGCCATCACTGACTCCTGATACAGTGCCATCACTGACTCCTGATACAGTGCCATCACGGACTCCTGATACAGTGCCATCACTGACTCCTGATACAGGGCCATCACCGGCTCCTGATACAGTGCCAATACAGACTCCTGATACAGTGCCATCACTGGCTCCTGATACAGTGTCAATACTGACTCCTGATACAGTGCCATCACTGGCTCCTGATACAGTGCCATCACCGGCTCCTGAAACAGTGCCATCTCCGACTCCTGATACAGTGCCAATACTGGCTCCTGATACAGTGCCATCACTGACTCCTAATACAGTGCCAACAGCGGCTCCTGATACAGTGCCATCACCGGCTCCTGATACAGTGCCATCACCGACTCCTGATACAGTGCCAATACTGGCTCCTGATACAGTGCCATCGCCGGCTCCTGATACAGTGCGATTACTGACTCCTGATACATTGCCATCACCGGCTCCTGATACAGTGCAATCTCCGGCTCCTGATACAGTCCGATCACTGACTCCTGATGCAGTGCCATCACCGGCTCCTGATACAGTGCCATCACTGGCTCCTGATACAGTGCCATCACCGACTCCTGATAGAGTGCCATCACCGGCTCCTGATACAGTCCGACCACTGACTCCTGATGCAGTGCCATCAACGGCTTCTGATACGGTGCCATCACTGGCTACTGATACAGTGCCATCACTGACTCCTGATACAGTGCCATCACTGGCTCCTGATAAAGTGCCATAACCGACTCCTGATACAGTGCCATCACCAGCTCCTGATACAGTGCCATCACTGGCTCCTAATACAGTGCCATCACCGGCTCCTGATACAGTGCCATCACTGACTCCTGATTCAGTGCCAGCACTGACTCCTGATACAGTGCCAGTACAGACTCCTCATACAGTGCCATCACTGACTCCTGATACAGTGCCATCACTGACTCCTGATACAGTGCCAATACTGACTCCTGATACAGTGCCATCACTGACTCCTGATAAAGTGCCATCACTGACTCCTGATACAGTGCCATCACTGACTCCTGATACAGTGCCATCACTGACTCCTGATACAGTGCCATCACTGACTCCTGATACAGTGCCATCATTGGCTCCTGATACAGTGCCATCACCGGCTCCTGATACAGTGCCATCACCGGCTCCTGATACAGTGCTATCACTGACTCCTGATACAGTGCCAGCACTAACTCCTGATACACTGCCATCACCGGCTCCTGATAAAGTGCCATCTGCGGCTCCTGATACAGTGCCATCACTGACTCCTGATACAGTGCCATCACTGCCTCCTGATACAGTGCCATCACCGGCTCCTGATACAGTGCGATTACTGACTCCTGATACATTGCCATCACCTGCTCCCGATACAATGCCATCGCCGGCTTCTGATACAGTGCTATCACTGACTCCTGATACAGTGCCAGCACTAACTCCTGATACACTGCCATCACCGGCTCCTGATAAAGTGCCATCTGCGGCTCCTGATACAGTGCCATCACTGACTCCTGATACAGTGCCATCACTGCCTCCTGATACAGTGCCATCACCGGCTCCTGATACAGTGCCATCACCGGCTCCTGATACAGTGCCATCACTGACTCCTGATACAGTGCCATCACCGGCTCATGATACATTGCCAATACAGACTCCTGATACAGTGCCATCACTGACTCCTGATTCAGTGCCAGCACTGACTCCTGATACAGTGCAAATACAGACTCCTGATACAGTGCCATCACTGACTCCTGATACAGTGCCAATACTGAATCCTGATACAGTGCCATCACTGACTCCTGATACAGTGCCATCAGTGGCTTCTGATACCATGCCAATAATGACTCCTGATACAGTGCCATCACTGGCTCCTGATTCAGTGCCAATACTGACTCCTGATACAGTGCCATCACTGACTCCTGATACAGTGCCATCACTGGCTCCTGATACAGTGTCAATACTGACTCCTGATACAGTGCCATCACTGACTCCTGATACAGTGCCATCACTGACTCCTGATACAGTGCCATCACTGACTCCTGATACAGTGCCATCACCGGATCCTGCTACAGTGCCAATACAGACTCCTGATACAGTGCCACCACTGGCTCCTGATACAGTGCCATCACAGACTCCTGATACAGTGCCAATACAGACTCCTGATAAAGTGCCATCACTGACTCCTGATACAGTGCCATCGCTGGCTACTGATACAGTGCCATCGCCGTCTCCTGACACAGTGCCATCACTGCCTCCTGATACAGTGCCATCACTGGCTCCTGATAAAGTGCCATCACTGAATCCTGATACAGTGCCATCACTGACTCCTGATACAGTGCCATCACTGGCTCCTGATACAGTGCCATCACCGGCTCCTGATACAGTGCCATCACCTGCTCCTGATACAGTGCCATCACTGACTCCTGATACAGTGCCATCACTGACTCCTGATACAGTGCCATCACCGGCTCCTGATACAGTGCGATCACTGAGTCCTGATACAGTGCCATCACCGGCTCCTGATACAGTGCCATCACTGGCTCCTGATACAGTGCCATCACTGACTCCTGATACAGTGCCATCACTGACTCCTGATAAAGTGCCATCACTGACTCCTGATACAGTGCCATCACTGACTCCTGATACAGTGCCATCACTGACTCCTGATACAGTGCCATCACTGACTCCTGATACAGTGCCATCACCGGCTCATGATACAGTGCCAATACAGACTCCTGATACAGTGCCATCACTGACTCCTGATTCAGTGCCAGCACTGACTCCTGATACAGTGCAAATACAGACTCCTGATACAGTGCCATCACTGACTCCTGATTCAGTGCCAATACTGAATCCTGATACAGTGCCATCACTGACTCCTGATACAGTGCCATCAGTGGCTTCTGATACCATGCCAATAATGACTCCTGATACAGTGCCATCACTGGCTCCTGATTCAGTGCCAATACTGACTCCTGATACAGTGCCATCACTGACTCCTGATACAGTGCCATCACTGGCTCCTGATACAGTGTCAATACTGACTCCTGATACAGTGCCATCACTGACTCCTGATACAGTGCCATCACTGACTCCTGATACAGTGCCATCACTGACTCCTGATACAGTGCCATCACCGGATCCTGCTACAGTGCCAATACAGACTCCTGATACAGTGCCACCACTGGCTCCTGATACAGTGCCATCACAGACTCCTGATACAGTGCCAATACAGACTCCTGATAAAGTGCCATCACTGACTCCTGATACAGTGCCATCGCTGGCTACTGATACAGTGCCATCGCCGTCTCCTGACACAGTGCCATCACTGCCTCCTGATACAGTGCCATCACTGGCTCCTGATAAAGTGCCATCACTGAATCCTGATACAGTGCCATCACTGACTCCTGATACAGTGCCATCACTGGCTCCTGATACAGTGCCATCACCGGCTCCTGATACAGTGCCATCACCTGCTCCTGATACAGTGCCATCACTGACTCCTGATACAGTGCCATCACTGACTCCTGATACAGTGCCATCACCGGCTCCTGATACAGTGCGATCACTGACTCCTGATACAGTGCCATCACCGGCTCCTGATACAGTGCCATCACTGGCTCCTGATACAGTGCCATCACTGACTCCTGATACAGTGCCATCACTGGCTCCTGATACAGTGCCATCACCGACTCCTGATACAGTGCCAATACAGACTCCTGATACAGTGCCATCACTAACTCCTGATACAGTGCCATCACCGGCTCCTGATACAGTGCCAATACAGACTCCTGATACAGTGCCATCACTGACTCCTGATTCAGTGCCAGCACTGACTCCTGATACAGTGCCAATACAGACTCCTGATACAGTCCCATCACTGACTCCTGATACATTGCCAATACTAAATCCTGATACAGTGCCATCACTGACTCCTGATACAGTGCCATCACTGGCTCCTGATACCATGCCAATAATGACTCCTGATACAGTGCCATCACTGGCTCCTGATTCAGTGCCAATACTGACTTCTGATACAGTGCCATCACTGACTCCTGATACAGTGCCATCACTGACTCCTGATACAGTGCCATCACTGGCTCCTGATACAGTGTCAATACTGACTCCTGATACAGTGCCATCACTGACACCTGATACAGTGCCATCACTGACTCCTGATACAGTGCCATCACTGACTCCTGATACAGGGCAATCACCGGCTCCTGATACAGTGCCAATACAGACTCCTGATACAGTGCCATCACTGGCTCCTGATACAGTGCCATCACAGACTCCTGATACAGTGCCAATACAGACTCCTGATAAACTGCCATCACTGACTCCGGATACAGTTCCATCACTGACTCCTGATACAGTGCCATCACTGGCTACTGATACAGTGCCATCGCCAGCTCCTGACACAGTGCCATCACCGCCTCCTGATACAGTGCCATCACTGGCTCCTGATAAAGTGCCATCACTGACTCCTGATACAGTGCCATCACTGACTCCTGATACAGTGCCATCACTGGCTCCTGATACGGTGCCATCACCGGCTCCTGATACAGTGCCATCACCTGCTCCTGATACAGTTCCATCACTGACTCCTGATCCAGTGCCATCACTGACTCCTGATACAGTGCCATCACCGGCTCCTGATACAGTGCGATCACTGACTCCTGATACATTGCCATCACCGGCTCCTGATACAGTACCATCACTGGCTCCTGATACAGTGCCATCACTGACTCCTGATACAGTGCCATCACTGGCTCCTGATACAGTGCCATCACCGACTACTGATACAGTGCCATCACCGGCTCCTGATACAGTGCCATCACTGGCTCCTGATACAGTGCCATCACCGGCTCCTGATACAGTGCCATCACCGACTCCTGATTCAGTGCCAGCACTGACTCCTGATACAGTGCCAATACAGACTCCTGATACAGTGCCATCACAGACTCCTGATACAGTGCCAATACAGACTCCTGATAAACTGCCATCACTAACTCCTGATACAGTGCCATCACTGACTCCTGATACAGTGCCATCGCCAGCTCCTGACACAGTGCCATCACTGCCTCCTGATACAGTGCCATCACTGGCTCCTGATAAAGTGCCATCACTGACTCCTGATACAGTGCCATCACTGACTCCTGATACAGTGCCATCACTGGCTCCTGATACGGTGCCATCACCGGCTCCTGATACAGTGCCATCACCTGCTCCTGATACAGTTCCATCACTGACTCCTGATACAGTGCCATCACTGACTCCTGATACAGTGCCATCACCGGCTCCTGATACAGTGCGATCACTGACTCCTGATACATTGCCATCACCGGCTCCTGATACAGTACCATCACTGGCTCCTGATACAGTGCCATCACTGACTCCTGATACAGTGCCATCACTGGCTCCTGATACAGTGCCATCACCGACTACTGATACAGTGCCATCACCGGCTCCTGATACAGTGCCATCACTGGCTCCTGATACAGTGCCATCACCGGCTCCTGATACAGTGCCATCACCGACTCCTGATTCAGTGCCAGCACTGACTCCTGATACAGTGCCATCAGTGGCTCCTGATACCATGCCAATAATGACTCCTGATACAGTGCCATCACTGACTCCTGATACAGTGCCATCACTGGCTCCTGATACAGTGCCAATACTGACTCCAGATACAGTGCCATCACTGACTCCTGATACAGTGCCATCACTGACTCCTGATACAGTGCCATCACTGACTCCTGATACAGTGCCATCACCGGCTCCTGATACAGTGCCAATACAGACTCCTGATACAGTGCCATCATTGACTCCTGATACAGTGCCAAGACAGACTCCTGATACAGTGCCAATACAGACTCCTGATACAGTGCCATCACTGACTCCGGATACAGTGCCATCACTGGCTCCTGATACAGTGCCATCACTGGCTCCTGATACAGTGCCACCACCGGCTCCTGATACAGTGCCATCACCGGCTCCTGATACAGTGCTATCACTGAATCCTGATACAGTGCCAGCACTGACTCCTGATGCAGTGCCATCACCGGCTCCTGATACAGTGCCATCTGCGGCTCCTGATACAGTGCCATCACTGACTCCTGATACAGTGCCATCACTGCCTCCTGATACATTGCCATCACCGGCTCCTGATACAGTGCCATCACCGGCTCCTGATACAGTGCCATCACTGACTCCTGATACAGTGCCATCACCGGCTCCTGATACAGTGCCATCACTGGCTCCTGATACAGTGCCATCGCCGGCTCCTGATACAGTGCCATCACTGACTCCTGATACAGTGCCATCACCGGCTCCTGATACAGTGCGATTACTGACTCCTGATACAGTGCCATCGCCGGCTTCTGATACAGTGCCATCACCGACTCCTGATACAGTGCCATCGCTGACTCCTGATACAGTGCCATCACCGGCTCCTGATACAGTGCCATCACTGAATCCTGATACAGTGCCATCACTGACTCCTGACACAGTGCCATCACTGACTCCTGATACAGTGCCATCACTGGCTCCTGAAACAGTGCCATCACTGTCTCCTGATACAGTGCCATCACTGACTCCTGATACAGTGCCATCACTGACTCCTGATACAGTGCCATCACTGTCTCCTGATACAGGGCCATCACTGGCTCCTGATACAGTGCCATCAATGACTCCTGATACAGTGCCATCACTGGCTCCTGATACAGTGCCATCACCGGCTTCTGATACAGTGCCATCACCGACTCCTGATACAGTGCCAATACTGGCTCCTGATACAGAGCCATCACTGACTCCTGATACAGTGCCATCACTGGCTCCTGATACAGTGCCAATACTGACTCCTGATACAGTGCCATCGCCGGCTCCTGATACAGTGCCATCACCGGCTCCTGATACAGTGCCATCGCCGGATCCTGATACAGTGCCATCACTGACTCCTGATACAGTGCCATCACCGGCTCCTGATACAGTGCGATTACCGACTCCTGATACAGTGCCATCACCGGCTCCTGATACAGTGCCATCAACTGCTCCAGATACAGTGCCATCGCCGGCTTCTGATACAGTGCCATCGCTGACTCCTGATACAGTGCCATCACCGGCTCCTGATACAGTGCCATCACCGACTCCTGATACAGTGCCATCACTGACTCCTGATACAGTGCCATCACTGACTCCTGATACAGTGCCATCACTGGCTTCTGATACAGTGCCATCACTGTCTCCTGATACAGTGCCATCACTGACTCCTGATACAGTGCCATCACTGACTCCTGATACAGTGCCATCACTTTCTCCTGATACAGTGCCATCACTGACTCCTGATACAGTGCCAGTACTGACTCCTGATACAGTGCCATCACTGACTCCTGATAAAGTGCCAACACTGACTCCTGATACAGTGCCATCACTGGCTCCTGATACAGTGCCATCACTGACTCCTGATACAGTGCCATCACTGACTCCTGATACAGTGCCATCACTGGCTCCTGATACAGTGCCATCACTGACTCCTGATACAGTGCCATCACTGGCTCCTGATACAGTGCCATCACTGACTCCTGATACAATGCCATCACCGGCTCCTGATACAGTGCCATCACTGACTCCTGATACAGTGCCATCACTGACTCCTGATACAGTGCCATCACCGGCTCCTGATACAGTGCCATCACTGGCTCCTGATACAGTGCCATCACTGACTCCTGATACAGTGCCATCACTGACTCCTGATACAGTGCCATCACCGGCTCCTGATACAGTGCCATCACCGACTCCTGATACAGTGCCATCACCAGCTCCTGATACATTGCCATCACCGGCTCCTGATACAGTGCCATCACTGACTCCTGATACAGTGCCATCACCGGCTCCTGATACAGTGCCATCACTGGCTCCTGATACAGTGCCATCACTGACTCCTGATACATTGCCATCACTGACTCCTGATTCATTGCCATCACTGACTCCTGATACAGTGCCATCACCGGCTCATAGAGTCATAGAATCATAGAATCATAGAAGTTACAACATGGAAACAGGCCCTTCGGCCCAACATGTCCATGTCGCCCAGTTTATACCACTAAGCTAGTCCCAATTGCCTGCACTTGGCCCATATCCCTCGATACCCATCTTCCCCATGTAACTGTCCAAATGCTTTTTAAAAGACAAAATTGTACCCGCCTCTACTACTGCCTCTGGCAGCTCGTTCCAGACACTCACCACCCTTTGAGTGAAAAAATTGCCCCTCTGGATCCTTTTGTATCTCTCCCCTCTCACCTTAAATCTGTGCCCCCTCGTTATAGACTCCCCTACCTTTGGGAAAAGATTTTGACTATCTACCTTATCTATGCCCCTCATTATTTTATAGACTTCTATAAGATCACCCCTTAACCTCCTACTCTCCAGGGAATAAAGTCCCAGTCTGTCTAACCTCTCCCTGTAAGTCAAACCATCAAGTCCCGGTAGCATCCTAGTAAATCTTTTCTGCACTCTTTCTAGTTTAATAATATCCTTTCTATAATAGGGTGACCAGAACTGTACACAGTACTCCAAGTGTGGCCTCACCAATGCCCTGTACAACTTCAACAAGACATCCCAACTCCTGCATTCAATGTTCTGACCAATGAAACCAAGCATGCTGAATGCCTTCTTCACCACCCTATCCACCTGTGACTCCACTTTCAAGGAGCTATGAATCTGTACTCCCAGATCTCTTTGTTCTATAACTCTCCCCAACGCCCTACCATTAACGGAGTAGGTCCTGGCCCGATTCGATCTCCCAAAATGCATCACCTCACATTTATCTAAATTAAACTCCATCTGCCATTCATCGGCCCACTGGCCCAATTTATCAAGATCCCGTTGCAATCCTAGATAACCTTCTTCACTGTCCACAATGCCACCAATCTTGGTGTCATCTGCAAACTTACTAACCATGCCTCCTAAATTCTCATCCAAATCATTAATATAAATAACAAATAACAGCGGACCCAGCACTGATCCCTGAGGCACACCGCTGGACACAGGCATCCAGTTTGAAAAACAACCCTCGACAACCACCCTCTGTCTTCTGTCGTCAAGCCAATTTTGTATCCAATTGGCTACCTCACCTTGGATCCCATGAGATTTAACCTTATGTAACAACCTACCATGCGGTACCTTGTCAAATGCTTTGCTGAAGTCCATGTAGACCACGTCTACTGCACAGCCCTCATCTATCTTCTTGGTTACCCCTTCAAAAAACTCAATCAAATTCGTGAGACATGATTTTCCTCTCACAAAACCATGCTGACTGTTCCTAATTAGTCCCTGCCTCTCCAAATGCCTGTAGATCCTGTCCCTCAGAATACCCTCTAACAACTTACCCACTACAGATGTCAGGCTCACTGGTCTGTAGTTCCAAGGCTTTTCCCTGCCGCCCTTCTTAAACAAAGGCACAACATTTGCTACCCTCCAATCTTCAGGCACCTCACCTGTAGCGGTGGATGATTCAAATATCTCTGCTAGGGGACCCGCAATTTCCTCCCTAACCTCCCATAACGTCCTGGGATACATTTCATCAGGTCCCGGAGATTTATCTACCTTGATGCGCGTTAAGACTTCCAGCACCTCCCTCTCTGTAATATGTACACTCCTCAAGACATCACTATTTATTTCCCCAAGTTCCCTAACATCCATGCCTTTCTCAACCGTAAATACCGATGTGAAATATTCATTCAGGATCTCACCCATCTCTTGTGGTTCCGCACTTAGATGACCTTGTTGATCCTTAAGAGGCCCTACTCTCTCCCTAGTTACCCTTTTGCCCTTTATGTATTTGTAGAAGCTCTTTGGATTCACCTTTGCCTGATCTGCCAAAGCAATCTCATATCCCCTTTTTGCCCTCCTGATTTCTCTCTTAACTCTACTCCGGCAATCTCTATACTCTTCAAGGGATCCACTTGATCCCAGCTGCCTATGCATGTCATATGCCTCCTTCTTATTTTTGACCAGTGCCTCAATCTCCCGAGTCATCCAAGGTTCCCTACTTGTACCAGCCTTGCCCTTCACTTTATAAGGAATGTGCTTACCCTGAACCCTGGTTAACACACTTTTGAAAGCCTCCCACTTACCAGACGTCCCTTTGCCTGCCAACATACTCTCCCAATCAACTTCTGAAAGTTCCTGTCTAATACCATCAAAATTGGCCTTTCCCCAATTTAGAATTTTAACTTTTGGGCCAGACCTATCCTTCTCCATAGCTATCTTAAAACTAATGGAATTATGATCACTGGTCCCAAAGTGATCCCTCACTAACACTTCTGTCACCTGCCCTTCCTTATTTCCCAAGAGGAGGTCAAGTTTTGCCCCCTCTCTAGTCGGGCCATCCACATACTGAATGAGAAATTCCTCCTGAATACACTCAACAAATTTCTCTCCATCCAAGCCCCTAATGCTATGGCTGTCCCAGTCAATGTTGGGAAAGTTAAAGTCCCCTACTATTACCACCCTATTTTTCTTGCAGCTGTCTGTAATCTCCTTACATATTTGCTCCTCAATTTCCCGTTGACTATTTGGGGGTCTGTAGTACAATCCTATCAAAGTGATCTCTCCCTTCTTATTTTTCAGTTCTACCCATATGGACTCAGTGGGCGAACCCTCGGATATATCCCCTCTCACTACTGCCGTGATGTTCTCCCTAATCAAGAACGCAACTCCCCCTCCTCTCTTACCTCCTGCTCTATCTTTCCTATAGCATCTGTACCCTGGAACATTGAGCTGCCAGTCCTGCCCCTCCCTTAGCCATGTTTCAGTAATAGCTATAACATCCCAGTCCCATGTACCCATCCATGCCCTGAGTTCATCTGCCTTGCCCATCAGACTTCTTGCATTGAAATAAATGCAGTTTAATCTAGACTTCCCTTGGTCTTTGCCCTGCTTTCTCAGACCATCTGTCCGGTCATGTTCTGTACACTCTCCCTTACTGCCTTTTGTTTCTGTCACCACTTTATTTCCCACTGACTTCCTGCATCGGTTCCCATCCCCCTGCCACATTAGTTTAAACCCTCCCCAACAGCACTGGCAAACACTCCCCCTAGGACATTGGTTCCAGTCCTGCCCAGATGCAGACCGTCCAATTTGTACTGGTCCCACCTCCCCCAGAACCAGTTCCAATGGCCCAGGAATTTGAATCCCTCCAGCTTGCACCATCTCTCAAGCCACGTATTCATCTTAGCTATCCTGTCATTCCTACTCTGACTAACCCGTGGCACTGGTAGCAATCCTGAGATTACTACCTTTGAGGTCCTACTCTTTAGTTTAACTCCTAACTCCCTAAATTCAGCTTGTAGGACCTCATCCTGTTTTTTACCTATATCGTTGGTGCCTATATGCACCACGACAACTGGCTGTTCACCCTCCCCCTCCAGAATGTCCTGCAGCCGCTCCGAGACATCCTTGACCCTTGCACCAGGGAGGCAACATACCATCCTGGAGTCTCGGTTGCGTCCGCAGAAACGCCTGTCTATTCCCCTTACAATCGAGTCCCCTATCACTATAGCTCTGCCACTCTTTTTCCTGCCCTCCTGTGTAGCAGAGCCAGCCATGGTGCCATGAACCTGGCCACTGCCACCTTCCCCTGGTGAGCCATCTCCCCCAACAGTATCCAAAACGGTATACCTGTTTTGGAGGGAGATGACCGCAGGGGACCCCTGCACTGCCTTCCTACTCTTCCTCTGTCTGTTGGTCACCCATTCACTATCTCCCTCAGTAATTTTTATCTGCGGTGTGACCAACTCACTGAACGTGCTATCCACGACTTTCTCAGCATCGCGGATGCTCCAAAGTGAGTCCATCCGCAGCTCCAGAGCCGTCAAGCGGTCAAACAATAGCTGCAGCTGGACACACTTCCCGCAGGTGAAGGAATCAGGGATACAGGAAGGAGCCCTGAATTCCCACATCTCACAAGAGGAACATGACACGGCGCTGGGATCTCCTGCCATGACTTAACCCTTAAATTAGCTTAAGAACAACTACAATGTCAAGAGAAAAAAAAAGGAAAGAAAAACTACTTACCCCCTTTAAGGAGTTTACTCCTTTAAATTGTTCTCAATTTAGAGAATGTTAACTACACTGAGGACCTTGATTCACTAAAAAATAAACGCTACTTCCTATAAGACCTGCAGACCTTCCCTTTCCTTTTACTTCAGTTACTGTAGATAAGGAGAAATACTCACCTGAACCTACTCACCAATCAGGTGCCTCCCCTGTGTCGCGTCCCGATCTGATTCCTGACGTCACTTCGAACTCGGTCGCAGCTCCGCTCGGCTCGGCTCCTCTCAGCGCTCTGAAATCCCGCCTTTTATCGGACGCTCCCTCCGCTCGGCTCGGCTCCTCTCAGCTGTTCTCAGCGCTCTGAAATCCCGCCTTTTATCGGACGCTCCCTCCGCTCGGCTCGGCTCCTCTCAGCGCTCTGAAATCCCGCCTTTTATCGGACGCTCCCTCCGCTCGGCTCGGCTCCTCTCAGCTGTTCTCAGCGCTCTGAAATCCCGCCTTTTATCGGACGCTCCCTCCGCTCGGCTCGGCTCCTCTCAGCGCTCTGAAATCCCGCCTTTTATCGGACGCTCCCTCCGCTCGGCTCGGCTCCTCTCAGCTGCACTCAGCGCTCTGAAATCCCGCCTTTTATCGGACGCTCCCTCCGCTCGGCTCGGCTCCTCTCAACGCTCTGAAATCCCGCCTTTTATCGGACGCTCCCTCCGCTCGGCTCGGCTCCTCTCAGCTGTTCTCAGCGCTCTGAAATCCCGCCTTTTATCGGACGCTCCCTCCGCTCGGCTCGGCTCCTCTCAGCGCTCTGAAATCCCGCCTTTTATCGGACGCTCCCTCCGCTCGGCTCGGCTCCTCTCAGCTGTTCTCAGCGCTCTGAAATCCCGCCTTTTATCGGACGCTCTCTCCGCTCGGCTCGGCACCTCTCAGCATGATACAGTGCCATCACCGGCTCCTGATACAGTGCCATCACCGGCTCCTGATACAGTGCCATCACCGGCTCCTGAAACAGTGCCATCACTGGCTCCTGATACAGTGCCATCACTGACTCCTGATACAGTGCCATCACCTGCTCCTGATACAGTGCCATCACCAGCTCCTGATACAGTGCCATCACTGACTCCTGATTCAGTGCCATCACTGACTCCTGATACAGTGCCATCACTGACTCCTGATACAGTGCCATCACTGACTCCTGATACAGTGCCATCACTGGCTCCTGATGCAGTGCCATCACCGTCTCCTGATACAGTGCCATCACCTGCTCCTGATACAGTGCTATCACCAGCTCCTGATACAGTGCTATCACCAGCTCCTGATACAGTGCCATCACTGACTCCTGATACAGTGCCATCACTGACTCCTGATACAGTGCCATCACTGTCTGCTGATACATTGCCATCTCCGGCTCCTGATACATTGCCATCTCCGACTCCTGGTACAGTGCCATCACCGGCTCCTGATACAGTGCCATCACTGGCTCCTGATACAGTGCCATCACTGACTCCTGATACAGTGCCATCACCGGCTCCTGATACAGTGCCATCACCGACTCCTGATACAGTGCCATCACCGGCTCCTGATACAGTGCCATCACTGGCTCCTAATACAGTGCCATCACCGGCTCCTGATACAGTGCCATCACTGACTCCTGATTCAGTGCCAGCACTGACTCCTGATACAGTGCCAATAAAGACTCCTGACACAGTGCCATCACTGACTCCTGATACAGTGCCAATCCTGACTCCTGGTACAGTGCCATCACTGACTCCTGATACAGTGCCATCACTGGCTCCTGATATCATGCCAACAATGACTCCTGATACAGTGCCATCACTGGCTCCTGATACAGTGCCAATACTGACTCCTGATACAGTGCCATCACTGACTCCTGATACAGTGCCATCACTGACTCCTGATACAGTGCCATCACTGACTCCTGATACAGTGCCATCACTGACTCCTGATACAGTGCCATCAACGGCTCCTGATACAGTGCCATCACTGACTCCTGATACAGTGCCATCACTGACTCCTGATACAGTGCCATCACTGACTCCTGATACAGTGCCATCACCGGCTCCTGATACAGTGCCATCACTGACTCCTGATACAGTGCCATCACTGACTCCTGATACAGTGCCAATACAGACTCCTGATACAGTGCCATCACTGACTCCTGATACAGTGCCATCACTGTCTCCTGATACAGTGCCATCACTGGCTCCTGATACAGTGCCATCACCGGATCCTGATACAGTGCCATCACCGGCTCCTGATACAGTGCCATCTCCGGCTCCTGATACAGTGCCATCACTGACTCCTGATACAGTGCCATCACGGACTCCTGATACAGTGCCATCACCGGCTCCTGATACAGTGCCATCACCGGCTCCTGATACAGTGCCATCACTGACTCCTGATACAGTGCCAATACTGACTCCTGATACAGTGCCATCACACGCTCCTGATACAGTGCCATCACTGGCTCCTGATACAGTGCCATCACTGGCTCCTGATACAGTGCCAATGCTGACTCCTGATACAGTTCCATCACTGACTCCTGATACAGTGCCATCACTGGCTCCTGATACAGTGCCATCACCTGCTCCTGATACAATGCCATCGCCGGCTCCTGATACCGTGCCATCACTGACTCCTGATACAGTGCCATCACCGACTCCTGATGCAGTGCCATCACCGGCTCCTGATACAGTGCCATCACTGACTCCTGATACAGTGCCATCACCGGCTCCTGATAGAGTGCCATCACTGGCTCCTGATACAGTGCCAATACTGACTACTGATACAGTGCCATCACTGACTCCTGATACAGTGCCATCACTGACTCCTGATACAGTGCCATCACTGACTCCTGATACAGTGCCATCACCGGCTCCTGATAGAGTGCCATCACTGGCTCCTGATACAGTGCCAATACTGACTCCTGATACAGTGCCATCACTGACTCCTGATACAGTGCCATCACTGACTCCTGATACAGTGCCATCACTGACTCCTGATACAGTGCCATCACCGGCTCCTGATGCAGTGCCATCACCGGCTCCTGATAGAGTGCCATCACTGGCTCCTGATACAGTGCCATCACCGGCTCCTGATACAGTGCCATCACCGGCTCCTGATACAGTGCCATCTCCGGCTCCTGATACAGTGCCATCACTGACTCCTGATACAGTGCCATCACGGACTCCTGATACAGTGCCATCACCGGCTCCTGATACAGTGCCATCACCGGCTCCTGATACAGTGCCATCACCGACTCCTGATACAGTGCCAATACTGACTCCTGATACAGTGCCATCACCGGCTCCTGATACAGTGCCATCACCGGCTCCTGATACAGTGCCATCACTGGCTCCTGATACAGTGCCAATGCTGACTCCTGATACAGTTCCATCACTGACTCCTGATACAGTGCCATCACTGGCTCCTGATACAGTGCCATCACCTGCTCCTGATACAATGCCATCGCCGGCTCCTGATACCGTGCCATCACTGACTCCTGATACAGTGCCATCACCGACTCCTGATGCAGTGCCATCACCGGCTCCTGATACAGTGCCATCACTGACTCCTGATACAGTGCCATCACCGGCTCCTGATAGAGTGCCATCACTGGCTCCTGATACAGTGCCAATACTGACTACTGATACAGTGCCATCACTGACTCCTGATACAGTGCCATCACTGACTCCTGATACAGTGCCATCACTGACTCCTGATACAGTGCCATCACCGGCTCCTGATAGAGTGCCATCACTGGCTCCTGATACAGTGCCAATACTGACTCCTGATACAGTGCCATCACTGACTCCTGATACAGTGCCATCACTGACTCCTGATACAGTGCCATCACTGACTCCTGATACAGTGCCATCACCGGCTCCTGATGCAGTGCCATCACCGGCTCCTGATAGAGTGCCATCACTGGCTCCTGATACAGTGCCATCACTGACTCCTGATACAGTTCCATCACTGACTCCTGATACAGTGCCATCACTGGCTCCTGATACAGTGCCATCACCTGCTCCTGATACAATGCCATCGCCGGCTCCTGATACCGTGCCATCACTGACTCCTGATACAGTGCCATCACCGACTCCTGATGCAGTGCCATCACCGGCTCCTGATACAGTGCCATCACCGACTCCTGATACAGTGCCATCACTGACTCCTGATACAGTGCCATCACCGGCTCCTGTTACAGTGCCATCACTGGCTCCTGATACAGTGCCATCACTGACTCCTGATACAGTGCCATCACTGACTCCTGATACAGTGCCATCACTGACTCCTGATACAATGCCATCACTGACTCCTGATACAGTGCCATCACTGGCTCCTGATACAGTGCCATCACTGACTCCTGATACAGTGCCATCACTGACTCCTGATACAGTGCCATCACTGACTCCTGATACAGTGCCAATACTGACTCCTGATACAGTGCCATCACCGGCTCCTGATACAGTGCCAATACTGACTCCTGATACAGTGCCATCACTGACTCCTGATACAGTGCCAATACTGACTCCTGATACAGTGCCATCACTGGCTCCTGATACAATGCCAATACTGACTCCTGATACAGTGCCATCACTGACTCCTGATACAGTGCCATCACTGACTCCTGATACAGTGCCATCACTGACTCCTGATACAGTGCCATCACCGGCTCCTGATACAGTGGCATCGCCAGCTCCTGATACAGTGCCATCACTGACTCCTGATACAGTGCCATCACCGACTCCTGATGCAGTGCCATCACCGGCTCCTGATACAGTGCCATCACCGACTCCTGATACAGTGCCATCACCGGCTCCTGTTACAGTGCCATCACTGGCTCCTGATACAGTGCCATCACTGACTCCTGATACAGTGCCATCACTGACTCCTGATACAGTGCCATCACTGACTCCTGATACAATGCCATCACTGACTCCTGATACAGTGCCATCACTGGCTCCTGATACAGTGCCATCACTGACTCCTGATACAGTGCCATCACTGACTCCTGATACAGTGCCATCACTGACTCCTGATACAGTGCCAATACTGACTCCTGATACAGTGCCATCACCGGCTCCTGATACAGTGCCAATACTGACTCCTGATACAGTGCCATCACTGACTCCTGATACAGTGCCAATACTGACTCCTGATACAGTGCCATCACTGGCTCCTGATACAGTGCCAATACTGACTCCTGATACAGTGCCATCACTGACTCCTGATACAGTGCCATCACTGACTCCTGATACAGTGCCATCACTGACTCCTGATACAGTGCCATCACCGGCTCCTGATACAGTGGCATCGCCAGCTCCTGATACAGTGCCATCACTGACTCCTGATACAGTGCCATCACTGTCTCCTGATACAGTGCCATCACTGGCTCCTGATACAGTGCCATCACTGACTCCTGATACAGTGCCAGTACTGACTCCTGATACAGTGCCATCACTGACTCCTGATAAAGTGCCATCACTGACTCCTGATACAGTGCCATCACTGGCTCCTGATACAGTGCCATCACTGACTCCTGATACAGTGCCATCACTGACTCCTGATACAGTGCCATCACTGGCTCCTGATACAGTGCCATCACTGACTTCTGATACAATGCCATCACCGGCTCCTGATACAGTGCCATCACTGACTCCTGATACAGTGCCATCACCGGCTCCTGATACAGTGCCATCACTGGCTCCTGATACGGTGCCATCACTGACTCCTGATACAGTGCCATCACTGACTCCTGATACAGTGCCATCACCGTCTCCTGATACAGTGCCATCACTGACTCCTGATACAGTGCCATCACCGACTCCTGATACAGTGCCATCACCGGCTCCTGATACATTGCCATCACCGGCTCCTGATACAGTGCCATCACTGACTCCTGATACAGTGCCATCACCGGCCCCTGATACAGTGCCATCACTGGCTCCTGATACAGTGCAATCACTGACTCCTGATACAGTGCCATCACCGGCTCCTGATACAGTGCCATCACTGACTCCTGATACAGTGCCATCACCGACTCCTGATACAGTGCCATCACCGGCTCCTGATACATTGCCATCACCGGCTCCTGATACAGTGCCATCACTGACTCCTGATACAGTGCCATCACCGGCCCCTGATACAGTGCCATCACTGGCTCCTGATACAGTGCCATCACTGACTCCTGATACAGTGCCATCACTGACTCCTGATACAGTGCCATCACTGACTCCTGATACAGTGCCATCACTGACTCCTGATACAGTGCCATCACCTGCTCCTGATACAGTGCCATCACCAGCTCCTGATCCAGTGCCATCACTGACTCCTGATTCAGTGCCATCACTGACTCCTGATACAGTGCCATCACCGGCTCCTGATACAGTGCCATCACCGGCTCCTGATACAGTGCCATCACCGGCTCCTGAAACAGTGCCATCACTGACTCCTGATACAGTGCCATCACTGACTCCTGATACAGTGCCTTCACTGGCTCCTGATACAGTGCCATCACTGACTCCTGATACAGTGCCATCACTGACTCCTGATACAGTGCCTTCACCTGCTCCTGATACAGTGCCATCACCAGCTCCTGATACAGTGCCATCTCTGACTCCTGATTCAGTGCCATCACTGACTCCTGATACAGTGCCATCACTGACTCCTGATACAGTGCCATCACTGGCTCCTGATGCAGTGCCATCACCGGCTCCTGATACAGTGCCATCACCGACTCCTGATACAGTGCCATCACTGACTCCTGATACAGTGCCATCACCGGCTCCTGTTACAGTGCCATCACTGGCTCCTGATACAGTGCCATCACTGACTCCTGATACAGTGCCATCACTGACTCCTGATACAGTGCCATCACTGACTCCTGATACAATGCCATCACTGACTCCTGATACATTGCCATCACTGGCTCCTGATACAGTGCCATCACTGACTCCTGATACAGTGCCATCACTGACTCCTGATACAGTGCCAATACTGACTCCTGATACAGTGCCATCACCGGCTCCTGATACAGTGCCAATACTGACTCCTGATACAGTGCCATCACTGACTCCTGATACAGTGCCAATACTGACTCCTGATACAGTGCCATCACTGGCTCCTGATACAGTGCCAATACTGACTCCTGATACAGTGCCATCACTGACTCCTGATACAGTGCCATCACTGACTCCTGATACAGTGCCATCACTGACTCCTGATACAGTGCCATCACCGGCTCCTGATACAGTGGCATCGCCAGCTCCTGATACAGTGCCATCACTGACTCCTGATACAGTGCCATCACTGTCTCCTGATACAGTGCCATCACTGGCTCCTGATACAGTGCCATCACTGACTCCTGATACAGTGCCAGTACTGACTCCTGATACAGTGCCATCACTGACTCCTGATAAAGTGCCATCACTGACTCCTGATACAGTGCCATCACTGGCTCCTGATACAGTGCCATCACTGACTCCTGATACAGTGCCATCACTGACTCCTGATACAGTGCCATCACTGGCTCCTGATACAGTGCCATCACTGACTTCTGATACAATGCCATCACCGGCTCCTGATACAGTGCCATCACTGACTCCTGATACAGTGCCATCACCGGCTCCTGATACAGTGCCATCACTGGCTCCTGATACGGTGCCATCACTGACTCCTGATACAGTGCCATCACTGACTCCTGATACAGTGCCATCACCGTCTCCTGATACAGTGCCATCACTGACTCCTGATACAGTGCCATCACCGACTCCTGATACAGTGCCATCACCGGCTCCTGATACATTGCCATCACCGGCTCCAGATACAGTGCCATCACTGACTCCTGATACAGTGCCATCACTGGCTCCTGATACAGTGCCATCACTGACTCCTGATACAGTGCCATCACTGACTCCTGATACAGTGCCATCACTGACTCCTGATACAGTGCCATCACTGACTCCTGATACAGTGCCATCACCTGCTCCTGATACAGTGCCATCACCAGCTCCTGATCCAGTGCCATCACTGACTCCTGATTCAGTGCCATCACTGACTCCTGATACAGTGCCATCACCGGCTCCTGATACAGTGCCATCACCGGCTCCTGATACAGTGCCATCACCGGCTCCTGAAACAGTGCCATCACTGGCTCCTGATACAGTGCCATCACTGACTCCTGATACAGTGCCATCACTGACTCCTGATACAGTGCCTTCA
Source organism: Heptranchias perlo (assembly GCF_035084215.1). NCBI lineage: Eukaryota > Metazoa > Chordata > Chondrichthyes > Hexanchiformes > Hexanchidae > Heptranchias > Heptranchias perlo. Next base: position 4,073,891 of record NC_090350.1, on the reverse strand, counting down.
CCTGCTCCTGATACAGTGCCATCACCAGCTCCTGATACAGTGCCATCACTGACTCCTGATTCAGTGCCATCACTGACTCCTGATACAGTGCCATCACTGACTCCTGATACAGTGCCATCACTGACTCCTGATACAGTGCCATCACTGGCTCCTGATGCAGTGCCATCACCGGCTCCTGATACATTGCCATCACCTGCTCCTGATACAGTGCTATCACCAGCTCCTGATACAGTGCCATCACTGACTCCTGATACAGTGCCATCACTGACTCCTGATACAGTGCCATCACTGTCTGCTGATACATTGCCATCTCCGGCTCCTGATACAGTGCGATCACTGACTCCTGGTACAGTGCCATCACCGGCTCCTGATACAGTGCCATCACTGGCTCCTGATACAGTGCCATCACTGACTCCTGATACAGTGCCATCACCGGCTCCTGATACAGTGCCATCACTGACTCCTGATACAGTGCCATCACTGACTCCTGATTCAGTGCCAGCACTGACTCCTGATACAGTGCCAATAAAGACTCCTGATACAGTGCCATCACTGACTCCTGATACAGTGCCAATCCTGACTCCTGGTACAGTGCCATCACTGACTCCTGATACAGTGCCATCACTGGCTCCTGATATCATGCCAACAATGACTCCTGATACAGTGCCATCATTGGCTCCTCATACAGTGCCAATACTGACTCCTGATACAGTGCCATCACTGACTCCTGATACAGTGCCATCACTGACTCCTGATACAGTGCCATCACTGACTCCTGATACAGTGCCATCAACGGCTCCTGATACCGTGCCATCACTGACTCCTGATACAGTGCCATCACTGACTCCTGATACAGTGCCATCACTGACTCCTGATACAGTGCCATCACCGGCTCCTGATACAGTGCCATCACTGACTCCTGATACAGTGCCATCATTGACTCCTGATACAATGCCTTCACTGACTCCTGATACAGTGCCATCACTGACTCCTGATACAGTGCCATCACCGGCTCCTGATACAGTGCCATCGCTGGCTCCTGATACAGTGGCATCGCCAGCTCCTGATACAGTGCCATCACTGACTCCTGATACAGTGCCATCACTGACTCCTGATACAGTGCCATCACCGGCTCCTGATACAGTGCCATCACTGACTCCTGATACAGTGGCATCGCCAGCTCCTGATACAGTGCCATCACTGACTCCTGATACAGTGCCATCACCGGCTCCTGATACAGTGGCATCGCCAGCTCCTGATACAGTGCCATCACTGACTCCTGATACAGTGCCATCACTGTCTCCTGATACAGTGCCATCACTGGCTCCTGATACAGTGCCATCACTGACTCCTGATACAGTGCCAGTACTGACTCCTGATACAGTGCCATCACTGACTCCTGATAAAGTGCCATCACTGACTCCTGATACAGTGCCATCACTGGCTCCTGATACAGTGCCATCACTGACTCCTGATACAGTGCCATCACTGACTCCTGATACAGTGCCATCACTGGCTCCTGATACAGTGCCATCACTGACTTCTGATACAATGCCATCACCGGCTCCTGATACAGTGCCATCACTGACTCCTGATACAGTGCCATCACCGGCTCCTGATACAGTGCCATCACTGGCTCCGGATACGGTGCCATCACTGACTCCTGATACAGTGCCATCACTGACTCCTGATACAGTGCCATCACCGTCTCCTGATACAGTGCCATCACTGACTCCTGATACAGTGCCATCACCGACTCCTGATACAGTGCCATCACCGGCTCCTGATACATTGCCATCACCGGCTCCAGATACAGTGCCATCACTGACTCCTGATACAGTGCCATCACTGGCTCCTGATACAGTGCCATCACTGACTCCTGATACAGTGCCATCACTGACTCCTGATACAGTGCCATCACTGACTCCTGATACAGTGCCATCACTGACTCCTGATACAGTGCCATCACCTGCTCCTGATACAGTGCCATCACCAGCTCCTGATCCAGTGCCATCACTGACTCCTGATTCAGTGCCATCACTGACTCCTGATACAGTGCCATCACCGGCTCCTGATACAGTGCCATCACCGGCTCCTGATACAGTGCCATCACCGGCTCCTGAAACAGTGCCATCACTGGCTCCTGATACAGTGCCATCACTGACTCCTGATACAGTGCCATCACTGACTCCTGATACAGTGCCTTCACCTGCTCCTGATACAGTGCCATCACCAGCTCCTGATACAGTGCCATCACTGACTCCTGATTCAGTGCCATCACTGACTCCTGATACAGTGCCATCACTGACTCCTGATACAGTGCCATCACTGACTCCTGATACAGTGCCATCACTGGCTCCTGATGCAGTGCCATCACCGGCTCCTGATACATTGCCATCACCTGCTCCTGATACAGTGCTATCACCAGCTCCTGATACAGTGCCATCACTGACTCCTGATACAGTGCCATCACTGACTCCTGATACAGTGCCATCACTGTCTGCTGATACATTGCCATCTCCGGCTCCTGATACAGTGCGATCACTGACTCCTGGTACAGTGCCATCACCGGCTCCTGATACAGTGCCATCACTGGCTCCTGATACAGTGCCATCACTGACTCCTGATACAGTGCCATCACCGGCTCCTGATACAGTGCCATCACTGACTCCTGATACAGTGCCATCACTGTCTGCTGATACATTGCCATCTCCGGCTCCTGATACAGTGCGATCACTGACTCCTGGTACAGTGCCATCACCGGCTCCTGATACAGTGCCATCACTGGCTCCTGATACAGTGCCATCACTGACTCCTGATACAGTGCCATCACCGGCTCCTGATACAGTGCCATCACTGACTCCTGATACAGTGCCATCACTGACTCCTGATTCAGTGCCAGCACTGACTCCTGATACAGTGCCAATAAAGACTCCTGATACAGTGCCATCACTGACTCCTGATACAGTGCCAATCCTGACTCCTGGTACAGTGCCATCACTGACTCCTGATACAGTGCCATCACTGGCTCCTGATATCATGCCAACAATGACTCCTGATACAGTGCCATCATTGGCTCCTCATACAGTGCCAATACTGACTCCTGATACAGTGCCATCACTGACTCCTGATACAGTGCCATCACTGACTCCTGATACAGTGCCATCACTGACTCCTGATACAGTGCCATCAACGGCTCCTGATACCGTGCCATCACTGACTCCTGATACAGTGCCATCACTGACTCCTGATACAGTGCCATCACTGACTCCTGATACAGTGCCATCACCGGCTCCTGATACAGTGCCATCACTGACTCCTGATACAGTGCCATCATTGACTCCTGATACAATGCCTTCACTGACTCCTGATACAGTGCCATCACTGACTCCTGATACAGTGCCATCACCGGCTCCTGATACAGTGCCATCGCTGGCTCCTGATACAGTGCCATCACTGACTCCTGATGCAGTGCCAATACAGACTCCTGATACAGTGCCATCACTGACTCCTGATACAGTGCCATCACTGTCTCCTGATACAGTGCCATCACTGGCTCCTGATACAGTGCCATCACCGGCTCCTGATACAGTGCCATCACCGGCTCCTGATACAGTGCCATCTCCGGCTCCTGATACAGTGCCATCACTGACTCCTGATACAGTGCCATCACTGCCTCCTGATACATTGCCATCACCGGCTCCTGATACAGTGCCATCACCGACTCCTGATACAGTGCCAATACTGGCTCCTGATAGAGTGCCATCACTGACTCCTAATACAGTGCCATCACCGGCTCCTGATACAGTGCCATCACTGACTCCTGATACAGTGCCATCACCGGCTCCTGATACAGTGCCATCACTGACTCCTGATACAGTGCCAATACTGGCTCCTGATACAGTGCCATCACTGACTCCTGATACAGTGCTATCACTGGCTCCTGATACAGTGCCAATACTGACTCCTGATACAGTACCATCGCCGACTCCTGATACAGTTCCAATACTGGCTCCTGATACAGTGCCATCACTGACTCCTGATACAGTGCCATCACCGGCTCCTGATACAGTGCCAATGCTGACTCCTGATACAGTGCCATCGCCGGCTCCTGATACAGTGCCATCACTGACTCCTGATACAGTGCGATCACTGACTCCTGATACAGTGCCATCACCTGCTCCTGATACAGTGCCAATACAGACTCCTGATACAGTGCCATCACTGACTCCTGATACAGTGCCATCACTGGCTCCTGATACAGTGCCATCACCGGCTCCTGATACAGTGCCATCACTGGCTCCTGATACAGTGCCATCGCTGGCTCCTGATACAGTGCCATCTCCGGCTCCTGATACAGTCCGACCACTGACTCCTGATACAGTGCCATCACCGGCTCCTGATACAGTGCCATCACTGACTCCTGATACAGTGCCATCACTGACTCCTGATTCAGTGCCAGCACTGACTCCTGATACAGTGCCAATAAAGACTCCTGATACAGTGCCATCACTGACTCCTGATACAGTGCCAATCCTGACTCCTGGTACAGTGCCATCACTGACTCCTGATACAGTGCCATCACTGACTCCTGATTCAGTGCCAGCACTGACTCCTGATACAGTGCCAATAAAGACTCCTGATACAGTGCCATCACTGACTCCTGATACAGTGCCATCACTGACTCCTGATACAGTGCCATCACCGGCTCCTGATACAGTGCCATCACTGACTCCTGATACAGTGCCATCATTGACTCCTGATACAATGCCTTCACTGACTCCTGATACAGTGCCATCACTGACTCCTGATACAGTGCCATCACCGGCTCCTGATACAGTGCCATCGCTGGCTCCTGATACAGTGCCATCACTGACTCCTGATGCAGTGCCAATACAGACTCCTGATACAGTGCCATCACTGACTCCTGATACAGTGCCATCACTGTCTCCTGATACAGTGCCATCACTGGCTCCTGATACAGTGCCATCACCGGCTCCTGATACAGTGCCATCACCGGCTCCTGATACAGTGCCATCTCCGGCTCCTGATACAGTGCCATCACTGACTCCTGATACAGTGCCATCACTGCCTCCTGATACATTGCCATCACCGGCTCCTGATACAGTGCCATCACCGACTCCTGATACAGTGCCAATACTGGCTCCTGATAGAGTGCCATCACTGACTCCTAATACAGTGCCATCACCGGCTCCTGATACAGTGCCATCACTGACTCCTGATACAGTGCCATCACCGGCTCCTGATACAGTGCCATCACTGACTCCTGATACAGTGCCAATACTGGCTCCTGATACAGTGCCATCACTGACTCCTGATACAGTGCTATCACTGGCTCCTGATACAGTGCCAATACTGACTCCTGATACAGTACCATCGCCGACTCCTGATACAGTTCCAATACTGGCTCCTGATACAGTGCCATCACTGACTCCTGATACAGTGCCATCACCGGCTCCTGATACAGTGCCAATGCTGACTCCTGATACAGTGCCATCGCCGGCTCCTGATACAGTGCCATCACTGACTCCTGATACAGTGCGATCACTGACTCCTGATACAGTGCCATCACCTGCTCCTGATACAGTGCCAATACAGACTCCTGATACAGTGCCATCACTGACTCCTGATACAGTGCCATCACTGGCTCCTGATACAGTGCCATCACCGGCTCCTGATACAGTGCCATCACTGGCTCCTGATACAGTGCCATCGCTGGCTCCTGATACAGTGCCATCACTGACTCCTGATACAGTGCCAATACAGACTCCTGATACAGTGCCATCACTGACTCCTGATACAGTGCCATCACTGTCTCCTGATACAGTGCCATCACTGGCTCCTGATACAGTGCCATCACCGGCTCCTGATACAGTGCCATCACTGACTCCTGATACAGTGCCATCACTGACTCCTGATACATTGCCATCACCGGCTCCTGATACAGTGCCATCACTGACTCCTGATACAGTGCCATCACTGCCTCCTGATACATTGCCATCACCGGCTCCTGATACAGTGCCATCACCGACTCCTGATACAGTGCCAATACTGGCTCCTGATAGAGTGCCATCACTGACTCCTAATACAGTGCCATCACCGGCTCCTGATACAGTGCCATCACTGACTCCTGATACAGTGCCATCACCGGCTCCTGATACAGTGCCATCACTGACTCCTGATACAGTGCCAATACTGGCTCCTGATACAGTGCCATCACTGACTCCTGATACAGTGCTATCACTGGCTCCTGATACAGTGCCAATACTGACTCCTGATACAGTACCATCGCCGACTCCTGATACAGTGCCAATACTGGCTCCTGATACAGTGCCATCACTGACTCCTGATACAGTGCCATCACCAGCTCCTGATACAGTGCCAATGCTGACTCCTGATACAGTGCCATCGCCGGCTCCTGATACAGTGCCATCACTGACTCCTGATACAGTGCGATCACTGACTCCTGATACAGTGCCATCACCTGCTCCTGATACAGTGCCAATACAGACTCCTGATACAGTGCCATCACTGACTCCTGATACAGTGCCATCACTGGCTCCTGATACAGTGCCATCACCGGCTCCTGATACAGTGCCATCACTGGCTCCTGATACATTGCCATCACCGGCTCCTGATACAGTGCCATCACTGGCTCCTGATACAGTGCCATCACTGACTCCTGATACAGTGCCATCACCGGCTCCTGATACAGTGCCATCACTGGCTCCTGATACAGTGCCAATACTGACTCCTGATACAGTGCCAATACTGACTCCTGATACAGTGCCATCACTGACTCCTGATACAATGCCATCACTGGCTCCTGATACAGTGCCAATACTGACTCCTGATACAGTGCCATCACTGGCTCCTGATACAGTGCCAGTACTGACTCCTGATACAGTGCCATCACTGGCTCCTGATACAGTGCCAATACTGACTCCTGATACAGTGCCATCACTGACTCCTGATACAGTGCCATCACTGGCTCCTGATACAGTGCCATCACTGACTCCTGATACAGTGCCATCACTGACTCCTGATACAGTGCCATCACTGACTCCTGATACAGTGCCATCACGGACTCCTGAAACAGTGCCATCACCGGCTCCTGATACAGTTCCATCACCGGCTCCTGATACAGTGCCATCACTGACTCCTGATACAGTGCCAATACTGACTCCTGATACAGTGCCATCACCGGCTCCTGATACAGTGCCATCACTGGCTCCTGATACAGTGCCATCACTGGCTCCTGATACAGTGCCAATACTGAGTCCTGATACAGTTCCATCACTGACTCCTGATACAGTGCCATCACCGACTCCTGATGCAGTGCCATCACCGGCTCCTGATACAGTGCCATCACCGGCTCCTGATACAGTGCCATCACTGACTCCTGATACAGTGCCATCACTGGCTCCTGATACAGTGCCATCACTGACTCCTGATACAGTGCCATCACTGACTCCTGATACAGTGCCATCACTGACTCCTGATACAGTGCCATCACGGACTCCTGAAACAGTGCCATCACCGGCTCCTGATACAGTGCCATCACCGGCTCCTGATACAGTGCCATCACTGACTCCTGATACAGTGCCAATACTGACTCCTGATACAGTGCCATCACCGGCTCCTGATACAGTGCCATCACTGGCTCCTGATACAGTGCCATCACTGGCTCCTGATACAGTGCCAATCCTGACTCCTGATACAGTTCCATCACTGACTCCTGATACAGTGCCATCACTGGCTCCTGATACAGTGCCATCACCTGCTCCTGATACAATGCCATCGCCGGCTCCTGATACCATGCCATCACTGACTCCTGATACAGTGCCATCACCGACTCCTGATGCAGTGCCATCACCGGCTCCTGATACAGTGCCATCACCGGCTCCTGATACAGTGCCATCGCTGGCTCCTGATACAGTGCCAATACTGACTCCTGATACAGTGCCATCACTGACTCCTGATACAGTGCCATCACCGACTCCTGATACAGTGCCATCACCGGCTCCTGATACAGTGCCATCACCGGCTCCTGATACAGTGCCATCACTGACTCCTGATACAGTGCCATCACTGACTCCTGATACAGTGCCATCACTGACTCCTGATACAGTGCCATCACTGACTCCTGATACAGTGCCATCACTGACTCCTGATACAGTGCCATGAATGACTCCTGATACAGTGCCAATACTGACTCCTGATACAGTGCCATCACTGACTCCTGATACAATGCCATCACTGGCTCCTGATACAGTGCCAATACTGACTCCTGATACAGTGCCATCACTGGCTCCTGATACAGTGCCAGTACTGACTCCTGATACAGTGCCATCACTGGCTCCTGATACAGTGCCAATACTGACTCCTGATACAGTGCCATCACGGACTCCTGATACAGTGCCATCACTGACTCCTGATACAGTGCCATCACTGGCTCCTGATACAGTGCCATCACTGACTCCTGATACAGTGCCATGAATGACTCCTGATACAGTGCCAATACTGACTCCTGATACAGTGCCATCACTGACTCCTGATACAATGCCATCACTGGCTCCTGATACAGTGCCAGTACTGACTCCTGATACAGTGCCATCACTGGCTCCTGATACAGTGCCAATACTGACTCCTGATACAGTGCCATCGCCGACTCCTGATACAGTGCCATCACTGACTCCTGATACAGTGCCATCACTGACTCCTGATACAGTGCCATCACGGACTCCTGAAACAGTGCCATCACCGGCTCCTGATACAGTTCCATCACCGGCTCCTGATACAGTGCCATCACTGACTCCTGATACAGTGCCAATACTGACTCCTGATACAGTGCCATCACCGGCTCCTGATACAGTGCCATCACTGGCTCCTGATACAGTGCCATCACTGGCTCCTGATACAGTGCCAATACTGACTCCTGATACAGTTCCATCACTGACTCCTGATACAGTGCCATCACTGGCTCCTGATACAGTGCCATCACCTGCTCCTGATACAATGCCATCGCCGGCTCCTGATACCGTGCCATCACTGACTCCTGATACAGTGCCATCACCGACTCCTGATGCAGTGCCATCACCGGCTCCTGATACAGTGCCATCACCGGCTCCTGATACAGTGCCATCACTGACTCCTGATACAGTGCCATTACTGGCTCCTGATACAGTGCCATCACTGACTCCTGATACAGTGCCATCACTGACTCCTGATACAGTGCCATCACTGACTCCTGATACAATGCCATCACTGACTCCTGATACAGTGCCATCACTGGCTCCTGATACAGTGCCATCACTGACTCCTGATACAGTGCCATCACTGGCTCCTGATACAGTGCCATCACTGACTCCTGATACAGTGCCATCACTGACTCCTGATACAGTGCCATCACTGACTCCTGATACAGTGCCATCACGGACTCCTGAAACAGTGCCATCACCGGCTCCTGATACAGTGCCATCAATGACTCCTGATACAGTGCCATCACCGGCTCCTGATACAGTGCCATCACTGACTCCTGATACAGTGCCAATACTGACTCCTGATACAGTGCCATCACCGGCTCCTGATACAGTGCCATCACTGGCTCCTGATACAGTGCCATCACTGGCTCCTGATACAGTGCCAATACTGACTCCTGATACAGTTCCATCACTGACTCCTGATACAGTGCCATCACTGGCTCCTGATACAGTGCCATCACCTGCTCCTGATACAATGCCATCGCCGGCTCCTGATACCATGCCATCACTGACTCCTGATACAGTGCCATCACCGACTCCTGATGCAGTGCCATCACCGGCTCCTGATACAGTGCCATCACCGGCTCCTGATACAGTGCCATCACCGACTCCTGATACAGTGCCATCACCGGCTCCTGATACAGTGCCATCACCGGCTCCTGATACAGTGCCATCACTGACTCCTGATACAGTGCCATCACTGACTCCTGATACAGTGCCATCACTGACTCCTGATACAATGCCATCACTGACTCCTGATACAGTGCCATCACTGGCTCCTGATACAGTGCCATCACTGACTCCTGATACAGTGCCATCACTGACTCCTGATACAGTGCCATCACTGACTCCTGATACAGTGCCAATACTGACTCCTGATACAGTGCCATCACTGACTCCTGATACAGTGCCATCACTGGCTCCTGATACAGTGCCAATACTGACTCCTGATACAGTGCCATCACTGACTCCTGATACAGTGCCATCACTGACTCCTGATACAGTGCCATCACTGACTCCTGATACAGTGCCATCACTGACTCCTGATACAGTGCCATCGCCAGCTCCTGATACAGTGCCTATACTGGTTGTCCAGATAAACTTCTGTAACTGGCACAGTGCTCTCACTTGCTTCCCAGTATAGTTCCATCACTGGCCCCAGTGCAGTTCAGTGCTGTAACTGACTCTGGTCCGGTGTCATCACTGACTCTGGTACAGTGCTGTAACTGGCCCTGGTACAGTGCTGTAACTGGCCCTGGTCCAGGGCTGTAACTGGCCCCGGACAGTGCTGTAACTGGCCCTGGTACAGTGCTGTAACTGGCCCTGCTACAATGCTGTAAGTGGCCCTGGTACAGTGCTCTAACAGGCCCTGGTCCAGTGCTGCAACTGGCCCCGGACAGTGCTGTAACTGGCCCTGGTACAGTGCTGTAACTGGCCCTGCTACAGTGCTGTAACTGGCCCTGGACAGTGCTGTAAATGGCCCTGGACAGTGCTGTAACTGGCCCTGGTAAGTGCTGTAACTGGCCCTGGACAGTGCTGTAACTGGCCCTGGTACAGTGCAGTAACTGGCCCTGGTACAGTGCTGTAACTGGCCCTGGACAGTGCTGTAACTGGCCCCGGACAGTGCTGTAACTGGCCCTGGTACAGTGCTGTAACTGGCCCCGGACATTGCTGTAACTGGCCCTGGTACAGTGCTGTAACTGGCCCTGGTACATTGCTGTAACTGGCCCTGGTACAGTGCTGTAACTGGCCCTGGTACAGTGCTGTAACTGGCCCTGGACAGTGCTGTAACTGGCCCTGGTACAGTGCTGTAACTGGCCCCGGACAGTGCTGTAACTGGCCCCGGACAGTGCTGTAACTGGCCCTGGTACAGTGCTGTAACTGGCCCTGGACAGTGCTGTAACTGGCCCTGGTACAGTGCTCTATCTGGCCCTGGTACAGTGCTGTAACTGGCCCCGGACAGTGCTGTAACTGGCCTAGTACAGTGTTGTAACTGGCCCTGGTACAGTGCTGTAACTGGCCCTGGTACAGTGCTGCAACTGGCCCTGGTACAGTGCTGTACCTGGCCCTGGTACAGTGCTGTACCTGGCCCTGGTACAGTGCTGTACCTGGCCCTGGTACAGTGCTGTAACTGGCCCTGGTACAGTGCTGTAACTGGCCCTGGTACAGTGCTGTAACTGGCCCTGGTACAGTGCTGTAACTGACCCCGGACAGCGCTGTAACTGGCCCTGGTACAGTGCTGTAACTGGCCCTGGTACAGTGCTGTAACTGGCACCGGACAGTGCTGTAACTGGCCCTGGTACAGTGCTGTAACTGGCCCCGGACAGTGCTGTAACTGATCCTGGTACAGTGCTGTAACTGGCCCCGGACAGTGCTGTAACTGGCCCTGGTACAGTGATGTAACTGGCCCTGGTACAGTGCTGTAACTGGCCCTGGTACAGTGCTGTAACTGGCCCTGGTCCAGTGCTGTAACTGGCCCTGGTACAGTGCTGTAACGGGTCCCGGACAGTGCTATAACTGGCCCTGGTACAGTGCTGTAACTGGCCCCGGACAGTGCTGTAACTGGCCCCGGACAGTGCTGTAATTGGCCCCGGACAGTGCTGTAACTGGCCTAGTACAGTGCTGTAACTGGCCCTGGTACAATGCTCTAACTGGCCCTGGTACAGTGCTGTAACTGGCCCTGGACAGTGCTGTAACTGGCCTAGTACAGTGCTGTAACTGGCCCTGGTACTGTGCTGTAACTGGCCCTGGTACAGTGCTCTAACTGGCCCTGGACAGTGCTGTAACTGGCCCCGGACAGTGCTGTAACTGGCCCTGGTCCAGTGCTGTAACTGGCCCTGGTACAGTGCTGTAACTGGCCCTGTTACAGTGCTGTAACTGGCCCTTGTACAGTGCTGTAACTGACCCTGGTACAGTGCTGTCACTGGCCCTGGTACAGTGCTGTAACTGGCCCTGGACAGTGCTGTAACTGGCCCCGGACAGTGCTGTAATTGGCCCCGGACAGTGCTGTAACTGGCCTAGTACAGTGCTGTAACTGGCCCTGGTACAGTGCTGTAACTGGCCCTGGTACAGTGCTCTAACTGGCCCTGGTACAGTGCTGTAACTGGCCCTGGACAGTGCTGTAACTGGCCTAGTACAGTGCTGTAACTGGCCCTGGTACTGTGCTGTAACTGGCCCTGGTACAGTGCGGTAACTGGCCCTGGTACAGTGCTGTAACTGGCCCTGGTACAGTGCTGTAACTGGCCCTGGACAGTGCTGTAACTGGCCCCGGACAGTGCTGTAACTGGCCCTGGTCCAGTGCTGTAACTGGCCCCGGACAGTGCTGTAACTGGCCCTGGTACAGTGCTGTAACTGGCCCTGGTACAGTGCTGTAACTGGCCCCGGACAGTGCTGTAACTGGCCTAGTACAGTGCTGTAACTGTCCCTGGACAGTGCTGTAACTGGCCCTGGTACAGTGCTGTAACTGGCCCCGGACAGTGCTGTAACTGGCCCTGGTACAGTGCTGTAACTGGCCCCGGACAGTGCTGTAACTGGCCCTGGTACAGTGCTGTAACTGGCCCTGTTACAGTGCTGTAACTGGCCCTGGTACAGTGCTGTAACTGGCCCTGGTACAGTGCTGTAACTGGCCCTAGTACAGTGCTGTAACTGGCCCTGTTACAGTGCTGTAACTGGCCCTTGTACAGTGCTGTAACTGGCCCTGGTACAGTGCTGTAACTGGCCCTGGACAGTGCTGTAACTGGCCCTGGTACAGTGCTGTAACTGACCCTGGTACAGTGCTGTAAGTGGCCCTGGTACAGTGCTGTAACTGGCCCCGGACAGTGCTGTAATTGGCCCCGGACAGTGCTGTAACTGGCCTAGTACAGTGCTGTAACTGGCCCTGGTACAGTGCTGTAACTGGCCCTGGTACATTGCTCTAACTGGCCCTGGTACAGTGCTGTAACTGGCCCTGGACAGTGCTGTAACTGGCCTAGTACAGTGCTGTAACTGGCCCTGGTACTGTGCTGTAACTGGCCCTGGTACAGTGCTCTAACTGGCCCTGGTACAGTGCTGTAACTGGCCCTGGACAGTGCTGTAACTGGCCCCGGACAGTGCTGTAACTGGCCCTGGTCCAGTGCTGTAACTGGCCCCGGACAGTGCTGTAACTGGCCCTGGTACAGTGCTGTAACTGGCCCTGGTACAGTGCTGTAACTGGCCCCGGACAGTGCTGTAACTGGCCTAGTACAGTGCTGTAACTGTCCCTGGACAGTGCTGTAACTGGCCCTGGTACAGTGCTGTAACTGGCCCCGGACAGTGCTGTAACTGGCCCTGGTACAGTGCTGTAACTGGCCCTGTTACAGTGCTGTAACTGGCCCTGGTACAGTGCTGTAACTGGCCCTGTTACAGTGCTGTAACTGGCCCTTGTACAGTGCTGTAACTGACCCTGGTACAGTGCTGTAACTGACCCTGGTACAATGCTGTAACTGGCCCTGGACAGTGCTGTAACTGGCCCTGGTGCAGTGCTGTAACTGACCCTGGTACAATGCTGTAACTGGCCCTGGTACAGTGCTGTAACTGACCCTGGTACAATGCTGTAACTGGCCCTGGACAGTGCTGTAACTGGCCCTGGTACAGTGCTGTAACTGACCCTGGTACAGTGCTGTAACTGGCCCTGTTACAGTGCTGTAACTGGCCCTTGTACAGTGCTGTAACTGACCCTGGTACAGTGCTGTAACTGACCCTGGTACAATGCTGTAACTGGCCCTGGACAGTGCTGTAACTGGCCCTGGTACAGTGCTGTAACTGACCCTGGTACAGTGCTGTAACTGGCCCTGGTACAGTGCTGTAACTGGCCCTGGTACAGTGCTGTAACTGGCCCTGGTACAGTGCTGTAACTGGCCCTGGTACAGTGCTGTAACTGGCCCTGGTACAGTGCTGTAACTGGCCCTGGACAGTGCTGTAACTGGCCCTGGACAGTGCTGTAACTGACCCCAGACAGTGCTGTAACTGGCATGTGTACATGTGTGTGTGTGTGAGCACATCACACATGTACACATAAACCCCTGTATATGAGCACATCATACATGTACACACAAACCCCTGAGTGTGAGCACATCGCACATGTATTCACAAAATTAACAGGAGCAGGAGTATGCCATTCGGCCCCTCGAGCTGCTCTAGCATTCAATCAGATCATGGCTGATCTTCGACCTCAACTCCACTTTCCCGCCCAATCCCCATATCCCTTCATTCTGTTAGTGTCCAACAACCTATCGATCTCAGCCTTGAATATATTCAACGACTCAGCATCCACAGCCCTCTGGGGTAGAGAATTCCAAAGATTCACAACCCTCTGGGTGAAGAAATTCCTCCTCATCCCAGTCTTAAATGGCCGACCCCATATCCTGAGACTATGCTCCCTAGTTCTAGACTCTCCAGCCAGGGGAAACAACCTCTCAGCATCTACCCTGTCAAGTCCTCTTAGAATCTTATGTTTCAATGTGATCACCTCTCATTCTTCTAAACTCCAGACAGTATAGGCCCATTCTACTCAATCTCTCTTCATAGGACAACCCTCTCATCCCAGGAATCAATTTAGTGAACCTTCGTTGCACTGCCTCTAAGGCAAGTATATCCTTCCTTGGATAAGGAGACCAAAACTGTACACAGTACTCCAGGTGTGGTCTCACTGAAGCTCTGTACAATTGCAGCAAGACTTCCTTACTCTTATACTCCAACCCCCTTGCAATAAAGGCCAACATACCATTTGCCTTCCTAATTGTCTGCTGTACCTGCATGTTAACTTTCTGTGTTTCTTGTTCCAGGACACCCAAATCCCTCTGAACAACAAAATTTAATATTTTCTCACCATTTAAAAAATATTCTGTTTTTCTATTCTTCCTACGAACACGAATAACCTCACATTTCCCCACATTATACTCCATCTGCCACCTTCTTGCCCACTCACTTAACCTGTCTATATCCCTTTGCAGACTCTTTGTGTCCTCCTCACAGCTTACTTTCCCACCTAGCTTTGTATCATCAGCAAACTTGGATACATTACACTCGGTCCCTTCATCTAAGTCATTAATGTAGATTGTAAATAGCTGAGCCCCAAACACTGACCCTTGTGGCACCCCACTAGTTACAGCCTGTCAACCTGAGAATGACCTGTTTATTCCCACTCTCTGTTTTCTGCCCGTTAACCAGTCCTCTATCCATGCTAATATATTACCCCCAACCCCATGAGCCCTAACCTAGTGTAACAACCTCTAAGCACCTTATCGAATGCCTTTTGAAAACCCAAATAAACTACATCCACTGGTTCCCCTTTATCTACGCTGCTAGTTACTTCCTCAAAAAACTCCAGTAGATTTGTCAAACACGATTTCTCTTTCATAAAACCATGTTGACTCTGCCTAATCATATTATGATTTTCTAAGTGCCTTGATACCACTTCCTTAATAATAGATTCTAGCAATTCCCTACTACTGATGTCAGGCTAACCGACCTATAGTTCCCTGTTTTCTCTCTCGCTCCTTTCTTGAATAGCAGGGTTACATTTGCTACCTTCCAATCCATGGGGACCGTTCCAGAATCTAGGGAATTATGGAAGATCAAAGCCAGAGCCATTTCCATGGCACCATGGGTGGCTCAGCTGTACAGTAGGGGGGAGGGGAAAGGTCAGGAGAGCAATAGTGATCGGGGATTCTATAGTTAGGAGAGCAGACAGGCTTTTCTGCAGCCGCAGGTGTGATTCCAGGATGGTATGTTGCCTCCCTGGTGCCAGGGTCAAGGATGTCACTGAGCGGCTGCAGAACATTCTGGGGGGGGAGGGTGAACAGCCAGAGGTCATGGTCCATATCAGTTCCAGCGACATAGGTAGAAAGAGGGATGAGGTCCTGCAGGCAGATTTTAAGGAATTAGGAAAGACATTAATAAGCAGGACCTCAAGGGTAGTAATCTCCGGATTACTCCCGGGGCCATGCGTTAGTGAGTATAGAAATAGGAGAATGGAGCAGATGAATGCGTGGCTGGAGAGATGGTGCAGGAGGGAGGGCTTTAGATTCCTGGGGCATTGGGACCGGTTCTGGGGGAGGTGGGACCTGTACAAGCTGGACAGATTGCACCTCAACAGAGCCGGGACCAATATCCTCACGGGGAGGTTTGCTGGTGCTGTGAGAGAGGGTTTAAACTAACTTGGCAGGGGGATGGGAACCTGAGTGTAGATTCAGAAGGGAGAGAAGCAGAGCTGGAAATGGAAGCAGAAAATTAGTGAGCGAGTTTGGAAGGCAGAGGAAACACAGGCTAGAAACTAGACAACAAACGTGTTTGTCAGTGATTAATGGTGTCAACCTCAATACAGGGAGTCCAGTGAATAAGGCGGATGAGCTGAGGGCACAGATAGACACGTGGCAGGACGATGTCTTAGCTATTACTGAAACATGGCTTAAAGAGGGGCAGGAATGGCAGCTCAATATTCCTGCTTACAGGGTTTTCAAGAGGAGATAGAGGGGGATAAAGAAGGAGGGGGGTCGCAATATTGGTTAATGAAACAATTACAGCTGTGAGGAGGGATGATATGTTAGAAGGATCGTCAAATGAGGCCATATGGGTTGAGCTAAAAAACAAAAAAAGGGGCAGTCACACTGCTGGGAGTGCACTATAGACCCCCAAACAGTCAGAGGGAGATAGAAGAGCAAATATGGAGGCAAATTTCTGAGAAGTGCAAAAACAATAGTGCTGTAATAGTAGGGGATTTCAACTACCCGAATATTAACTGGGATAGAATCAGTGGGAAAGGTACAGAGGGCGCAGAATTCTTAAAATGCATTCAGGAGAACATTTTTAGCCAGTACGTAGCAAGCCCAACAAGAGAGGGGGCAGTTCTGGATTTAGTTTTAGGGAATGAGGCTGGGCAGGTGGAAGGAGTGTCAGTGGGAGAGCATTTTGGTGATAGTGATCATAATTCAGTTAGATTTAGCATAGTTATGGAAAAGGACAAAGACAGAACAGGAGTAAAAGTTCTCAATTGGGGAAAGGCCAATTTTACTAAGCTGAGAAGTGATTTAGCAAAAGTGGACTGGAAACAGCTACTTGAAGGTAAATCAGTGTCAGAGCAGTGGGAGGCATTCAAGGGGGAGATTCAAGGGGTGCAGAGTAAACATGTTCCCACAAAGAAAAAGGGTGGGACTCCCAAATCTAGAGCCCCCTGGATGACAAGGAGCACACAGGGTAAGATAAGGCAGAAAAGGGAAGCTTATGTCAGACACCGAGAACTCAATACTGCAGAAAGCCCAGAGGAGTATAGAAAGTGCAGGGGTGAAATTAAAAAGGAAATTAGGAAAGCAAAGAGAGGGCATGAAAAAATACTGGCAAGTAAAATCAAGCAAAACCCAAAGATGTTTTATAAATACATTAAGAGCAAGAGGATAACTAAGGAAAGAGTAGGGCCTATTAGACACCAAAAAGGTAAACTATGTGTGGAGGCGGAAGGTGTGGGTCTGGTTCTTAATGAATACTTTGTGTCTGTCTTCACAAAAGAGAGGGACGATGCAGAGATTGTAGTTAAGGAGGAGGAGTGTGAAATATTGGATGGGATAAACTCAGTGAGAGAGGAAGTATTAAGGGGATTAGCATCTTTGAAAGTAGATAAATCGCCAAGCCCGGATGAAATGTATCCCAGGCTGTTAAGAGAAGCAAGGGAGGAAATAGCGGAGGCTCTGACCATCATTTTCCAATCCTCACTGGATACAGGCTTGGTGCCGGAGGATTGGAGGACTGCTAACATTGTACCATTGATTAAAAAGGGAGCGAGGGATAGGCAGAGTGATTACAGGCCAGTCAGTCTAACCTCGGTGGAGGGCAAATTATTGGAAACAATTCTGAGCGACAGGATAAACAGTCATTAGAAAGGCACGGATTAATCAAGGACAGTCAGCACGGATTTGTTAAGGGAAGGTCGTGTCTGACTATCTTGATTGAATTTTTTGAGCAGGTAACAAGGAGGGCCGATGAGGGTAGCGTAGTTGATGTGGTCTACATGGATTTTAGCAAGGCTTTTGACAAGGAATGTGGCAAGTTGGATCCAAAATTGGCTCAGTGGCAGGAAGCAAAGGGTAATGGTCGACGGGTGTTTTTGTGACTGGAAGGCTGTTTTCAGTGGGGTTCCGCAGGACTCAGTACTAGGTCCCTTGCTTTTTGTGATATATATTAATGATTTGGACTTAAATGTGGGGGGCATGATTAAGAAGTTTGTAGATGATTCAAAAATTGGCCGTGTGGTTGATAGTGAGGAGGAAAGCTGTAGACTGCAGGAAGATATCAATGGACTGGTCAGGTGGGCAGAAAAGTGGCAAATGGAATTCAATCCAGAGAAGTGTGAGATAATGCATTTGGGGAGAATACACAATAAATGGAAGGAAACTGAAAGGTGTAGAGGAAGTGAGAGAACTTGGAGTGCATGTCCATAGATCCCTGAAGGTAGCAGGACAGGTAGATTCGGTGGTTAAGAAGGCATACGGGATACTTTCCTTTATTAGCAGAGGCATAGAATATAAGAGCAAGGGAATACACAATAAATGGGAGGGTACTGAGAGGTGTAGAGGAACAGAGGGACCTTGGAGTGCATGTCCACAGATCCCTGAAGGTCGCAGGACAGGTAGATAAGTTAGTTAAGAAGGCATATGGGATACTTTCCTTTATTTGCCAAGGCATAGACTATAAGAGCAGGGAGGTTATACTGGAACTGTATAAAACACTGGTTAGGCCACAGCTTGAGTACTGTGTACAGTTCTGGTCACCACATTACAGGAAAGATGTGATTGCACTAGAGAGGGTGCAGAGGAGATTTACAAGGATGTTGCCAGGACTGGAGAATTTTAGCTATGAGGAAAGATTGGATAGGCTGGGGTTGTTTTCTTTGGAACAGAGGCGGCTGAGGGGAGATTTAATTGAGGTGTATAAAATTATGAGGGGCCTAGATAGAGTGGATAGGAAGGACCTATTTCCCTTAGCAGAGAGGTCAATAACCAGGGGGCATAGATTTAAAGTAATTGGTAGAAGGAATAGAGGGGAGTTGAGGAGAAATTTTTTCACCCAGAGGGTGGTGGGAGTCTGGAACTCACTGCCTGAAAGGGTGGGAGAGGCAGAAACCCTCAACTCATTTAAAAAGTACTTGGATGTGCACCTGAAGTGCTGTAACCTACAGGGCGACGGACCAAGTGCTGGAAAGTGGGATTAGGCTGGGTGGCTCTTTTCTCACCCGGCGCAGACATGATGGGCCGAATGGCCTCCTTCTGTGCCATAAATTTTCTATGATTCTATGATTCAATACATCCATAATCTTTCAAAACCCCAAGCCATCAGATCCAGGGGATTTTAGCCCCACTAATTTTTCTAAAACTTTTTCTTTACCAATTTTAATCACTTTAAGTTCCTCTCTCTCATTTACCACTTGGTCCCCCACTATTTCTGGTATTTTTTTGTGTCTTCTACTGTGAAGACAGATACAAAATATTTGTTTAACGTCTCTGTCATTTCCTTATTCCCCATTATAATTTCTCCTGTCTCAGCCTCTAAGGGACCCACGTTTACTTTCGCTAAACTCTTCCTTTTTACATACTTGTAGAAGCTCTCACAGTCTGTTTTTATATTTCTTGCTGGTTTACTTTCATATTCTATTTTCTCCCTCTTTATCAATTTCTTGGTCATCCTTTGTTGGTTTCTAAAACCCTCCCAATCCTTAGGTTCACTACATCTCACACGTACACACAAACCCCAGTGTGTGAGCACATCTCACACGTACACACAAACCCCAGTGTGTGAGCACATCTCACACGTACACACAGACCCCAGTGTGTGAGCTCACCTCACACGTACACACAGACCCCAGTGTGTGAGCACACCGCACACGTACACACAAACCCCAGTGTGTGAGCACACCGCACACGTACACACAGACCCCAGTGTGTGAGCACATCTCACACGTACACACAGACCCCAGTGTGTGAGCACATCTCACACGTACACACAAACCCCAGTGTGTGAGCACATCTCACACGTACACACAGACCCCAGTGTGTGAGCACATCTCACACGTACACACAAACCCCAGTGTGTGAGCACATCTCACACGTACACACAAACCCCAGTGTGTGAGCACATCTCACACGTACACACAGACCCCAGTGTGTGAGCTCACCTCACACGTACACACAGACCCCAGTGTGTGAGCACACCGCACACGTACACACAAACCCCAGTGTGTGAGCACACCGCACACGTACACACAGACCCCAGTGTGTGAGCACATCTCACACGTACACACAGACCCCAGTGTGTGAGCACATCTCACACGTACACACAAACCCCAGTGTGTGAGCACATCTCACACGTACACACAGACCCCAGTGTGTGAGCACATCTCACACGTACACACAAACCCCAGTGTGTGAGCACATCTCACACGTACACACAAACCCCAGTGTGTGAGCACATCTCACACGTACACACAGACCCCAGTGTGTGAGCTCACCTCACACGTACACACAGACCCCAGTGTGTGAGCACACTGCACACGTACACACAAACCCCAGTGTGTGAGCACACCGCACACGTACACACAGACCCCAGTGTGTGAGCACATCTCACACGTACACACAGACCCCAGTGTGTGAGCACATCTCACACGTACACACAAACCCCAGTGTGTGAGCACATCGCACACGTACACACAAACCCCAGTGTGTGAGCACACTGCACACGTACACACAAACCCTAGTGTCACAATAAATTGATTCATTAAATCTGCTGGAACAAAGCCGGGGTTTGAAGATAATGGGCCGTGTTCTATGTAATGCTTTAGGGAAACAATTTACTTTGGGAATTTAGACACACAGAAGTAATAACTGTTACATGGGCTGAAGTGGAAGGCTGCAGAGTATCAGGAGATGCTATGAACCAGTACGTGGCAGGGGACTGAGTGAATCAGGTGCCAGTGCTCTGTATCGACCACCAGCCCATGTCTGGAGGGCAGGAGCTGTCGGTTACAAGAGGCAGACTCCAGCCTGTGCTCCTAACCTGAGAACACCATCGATTTGCAGCTCAGTTTAATGGAAGTTTTGTTCATGCCGGAAATTGGAAATTGATTTTTTGTGCTGTCAAAACACTTGGGTTGGTAATGAGGACATGGCTTCTGATATTAACCCAATTCTCATAAAATTGGAGTGTGTTTAAGGGGCTGATCCAGAGTCACAATTTGTTCACAAGTGAACAAAGTTAGAGCACATGGAATTGGGGGTAATATACTGGCATGGATTGAGAATTGGTTAACAGACAGGAAACAGAGAGTAGGAATAAACAGGTCTTTTTCCGGGTGACAGGCAGAGACTAGTGGGGTACCGCAGGGATCAGTGCTTGGGCCCCAGCTATTCACAATATATATCAATGATTTGGATGAGGGAACTAAATGTAATATTTCCAAGTTTGCTGATGACACAAAACTAGGTGGGAATGTGAGTTGTGAGGAGGATGCAAAGAGGCTTCAAGGGGATATAGACAGGCTAAGTGAGTGGGCAAGAACATGGCAGATGGAATATAATGTGAAAAAATGTGAAGTTATCCACTTTGGTAGGAAAAACAGAAATGCAGAGTATTTTTTAAATGGTGAGAGATTGGGAAATGTTGATGTTCAAAGATGTGGAGATGCCAGTGATGGACTGGGGTTGACAATTGTAAACAATTTTACAACACCAAGTTATAGTCCAACAATTTTATTTGAAATTCACAAGCTTTCGGAGGCTTCCTCCTTCCTCAGGTGAATGTTGTGGAAATGAAATCCTCGAACCTTTCGCATTTATAAATCACAGAACAATACCTGGTGATTACAGATAGTCTTTCCAACTGCCCGTTGCCACGGCAATCACAGTGTGCAGACAGAGAGGTGTTACCTAAAAGGCCACCGAATATACAAACCACCAAAGAAAAACAGAGAGAGGCAGAAACAAACATAGAAAAGACAGCAAATGACCCGTTATATTAAAAACAGATAACATTTGTTCGCTGGTGGGGTTACGTGTAGCGTGACATGAACCCAAGATCCCGGTTGAGGCCGTCCTCATGGGTGCGGAACTTGGCTATCAATTTCTGCTCGACGATTTTGCGTTGTCGTGTGTCTCGAAGGCCGCCTTGGAGTATGCTTACTCGAAGGTCGGTGGCTGAATGTCCTTGACTGCTGAAGTGTTCCCCGACTGGGAGAGAACCCTCCTGTCTGGCGATTGTCCGTTCATCCGTTGTCGCAGCGTCTGCATGGTCTCGCCAATGTACCATGCTCTGGGGCATCCTTAAAAATGTGAGGTTATGCACTTTGGCAGGAAAAATCAGAGAGCAAGTTATTATCTTAAAGGCGAGAAACTGGAAAGTACTGCAGTACAAAGGGATCTGGGGGTCCTAGTGCAAGCAGATCAAAAAGTTAGTATGCAGGTGCAGCAGGTGATCAAGAAGGCCAACGGAAAGTTGGCTTTTATTGCTCGGGGGATAGAATATAAAAACAGGGAGGTATTGCTGCAGTTATATAAGGTATTGGTGAGACCGCACCTGGAATACTGCATACAGTTTTGGTCTCCATACTTAAGAAAAGACATACTTGCTCTCGAGGCAGTACAAAGAAGGTTCACTCGGTTAATCCCGGGGATGAGGGGGCGGACATATGAGGAGAGGTTGAGTAGATTGGGACTCTACTCATTGGAGTTCAGAAGAATGAGAGGCGATCTTATTGAAACATATAAGATTGTGAAGGGGCTTGATCGGGTGGATGCGGTAAGGATGTTCCCAAGGATGGGTGAAACTAGAACTAGGGGGCATAATCTTAGAATAAGGGGCTGCTCTTTCAAAACTGAGATGAGGAGAAACTTCTTCACTCAGAGGGTAGTAGGTCTGTGGAATTTGCTGCCCCAGGAAGCTGTGGAAGCTACATCATTAAATACATTTAAAACGGAAATTGACAGTTTCCTAGAAGTAAAGGGAATTAGGGGTTACGGGGAGCGGGCAGGAAATTGGACATGAATTTAGATTTGAGGTTAGGATCAGATCAGCCATAATCTTATTGAATGGCGGAGCAGGCTCGAGGGGCCGATTGGCCTACTCCTGCTCCTATTTCTTATGTTCTTATGTTCTTATAGCAATGGTCAAGGGTTAAGTTACGAGAAGAAATTACACAAATTGGGGTTGTATTCTCTCGAGTTTCGAAGGTTAAGGGGTGGTCTGATCGAAGTTTATAAGATATTAAGGGGAACGGATAGGGTGGATAGAGAGAAACTATTTCCGCTGGTTGGGGATTCTAGGAGTAGGGGGCACAGTCTAAAAATTAGAGCCAGACCTTTCAGGAGTGAGATTAGAAAACATTTCTACACACAAAGGGTGGTAGAAGTTTGGAACTCTCTTCCGCAAACGGCAATTGATACTAGCTCAATTGCTAAATTTAAATGTGAGATAGATCGCTTTTTGGCAACCAAAGGTATTAAGGGATATGGGCCAATGGCAGGTATATGGAGTTAGATCACAGATCAGCCATGATCTTATCAAATGGCAGAGCAGGCACGAGGGGCTGAATGGCCTCCTCCTGTTCCTATGTTCCTATGTTCCTATGTCATCCTTGGTCTCCAAGAAGATGACCCTTCACTCACTGGGCAACATCAAGTAACACATTCCACTGCTGTGAAATAGAGCCAGTATGACTGCTATCTGGGAATCTGATATATATGACCCAATGCCCATGGTCACATATGAACTACACTGAGTTACATTGAGTCTACAGCACACAAATAGGCCATTCGGCCCAACTGTTCTATGCCGGCGTTAATACTCCTCACGAGCCTCCTCCCTCCTAATTCATCTCACCCTATCACCATATCCTTCTATTCCTTTCTCCCTCATGTGTTTATCTCGCCTCCCCTTAAATGTATCTACACTATTCGCCTCAACTACTCCTTGTGGGAGTGAGTTCCACATTCTCACCACTCTCTGGGTAAAGAAGTTTCTCCTGAATTCCCTATTGGATTTATTAGTGACTATTGTATATTTATGGCCCCTAGTTCTGGTCTCCCCCAAAAGTGGAAACATTTTCTCTACGTTTACCCTATCAAACCCTTTCATAATCTTAAAGACCTCTATCAGGTCACCCCTCAGCCTTCTCTTTTCTCATTTACCTGAGGAAGGAGGAAGCCTCCGAAAGCTTGTGAATTTAAAATAAAATTGCTGGACTATAACTTGGTGTTGTAAAATTGTTTACAATTCTCTTTTCTAGAGAAAGGAGCCCCAGCCTGTTCAGCCTTTCATGATAAGTATATCATTTTTGCACCTTCTCCAGTGCCTCTATATCCTTTATATAATATGGAGACCACAACTGTGCACAGTACACCAAGTGTGGTCTATCCAAGGTTCTATACAAGTTTAATATAACTTCTCTGCTTTTCAATTCTATCCCTCTGGAAATGAATCCCAGAGCTTGATTTGCCTTTTTATGGCCTTATTAACCTGCATTGCTACTTTTAGTGATTTGTGTATCTGTACCCCCAGATCCCTCTCCTCCTCTACCCCATTTAGACTCTTATTTTCTAAGCAGTATGTGGCCTCCTTATTCTTCCTACCAAAATGCAAGTTTATTAATGTCTTCCGATATTTTGACCCATTCTTCCTCTGTATTAACTACATCCCCCAATCTAATGTCGCCCGTAAATTTTGAAATTGTGCTTCCGATTCCTGAATCCAAATTCTTAATGTAAATGGTGAACAGTGGTCCCAGCACCGATCCCTGGGGAACACCAATTCCCACCTTTCGCCAGTCTGAGAAACTACCTTTAACCCCTACTCTCTGTTTTCTATTTTGTAGCCAGCTTGCTATCCATTCTGCTACCTGTCCACTGATTCCACATGCTCTGATCTTAGTCATGAGTCTACAATGCGGTACCTTATCAAAGGCCATTCTGACATTGTAGGTGCAAATGACTTTAAACATATGAACAAACCCCATTGTCTCAAAATAATTGGTCCAGAAATTGTTCCGAACGGCACTCACAGACCATAGATTTATTCTCACCCACAAACTTACTGCGGTCTTTACTGCAGGAATTTCCTCTAATGCAAACCTGGAGAGTCCAGTGAAAACTCCCGGGAACCTAGGACCACGTGGCCAATGAGATCGCCCTCTCCCCTCAACCAATCAGATTGCAGCATCGTTGAGACGCCACGAAGAGTAAAAACCAGGAAGTGAAAGCTACAAAAGTAAAATCATCGTAACAACAGTTAGAGACAGCGAAATAAAAAGAGGGCAAGAAATATCGAATTAAAAGACCGAGATTAAAGAGACAGAAAGAAAAAGTTAAGAAATTAAAAAAGTTACATTTTTTTAAAATGTCCATCTATTAAAATCGCAATGAATGAGACTCCACGTTTTTAAAAGTTAATGTTTAGTGCCACAGAGGTTGTTTAGCAGTCTTTAAGACTTACCACACTGTTAAAATTTAGTTTAGACTTAAAAAACTGAGCATACCTGTTTTGTGATGATATTAATTAGTTTCCAGCTGAGCAGGAGAGCAAGTTGACACAGGTCCGTTGATTCCATTGATTTTAGCCGCGAGGTCCCTTTAAGGCAAAGTTGTCACATCGCCAGCAAACCAGGAAGAGCGAGTTCTGGATTTCCGTGTTTGACTCTCCATGTGTGGTCACCTGATCTTGCTCTTTGATTTCACCACTGATAATGGTGGGCGGTGTTAGGCTCACCGTTACTTTAAAAACAATTTCTGTCAATTGATCTGGTCCAATCTAATTGGCTTAATCAACATTGACAGATAGTGAGTGTGTTGCAGGGAATTACATCATAATATAAATTAGACCAAAATCCCTTCTAAATCAAATAGGTAAATATACATATCGGGGTAGAATTTCATGGGGGGGGGGCCTGCTATAATTTCAGTGTAAGATTAACGTAAACACTGCAAAATGGCACAAATTGGCATTTATCCTGCTTCTCCAGGGCTTCTGCTGAATTACCATTGTCGTTATGGGGGGAAATCAGAAGAACCTCTGTGGAAATCCCAGGTACGAGAGAATTCCCTGTGTTTTACGTGTACTCAGAGTGTTTGATGGGACAGTGTAGAGGGAGCTTTACTCTGTATCAAACCCGTGCTGTACCTGCCCTGGGAGTGTTTGATGGGACAGTGTAGAGGGAGCTTTACTCTGTATCTAACCTGTGCTGTCCCTGCCCTGGGAGTGTTTGATGGGACAGTGTAGAGGGAGCTTTACTCTGTATCTAACCTGTGCTGTCCCTGCCCTGGGAGTGTTTGATGGGACAGTGTAGAGGGAGCTTTACTCTGTATCTAACCCTGTCCCTGCCCTGGGAGTGTTTGATGGGACAGTGTAGAGGGAGCTTTACTCTGTATCTAACCCATGCTGTACCTGCCCTGGGAGTGTTTGATGGGACAGTGTAGAGGGAGCTTTACTCTGTATCTAACCCTGTCCCTGCCCTGGGAGTGTTTGATGGGACAGTGTAGAGGGAGCTTTACTCTGTATCTAACCCGTGCTGTACCTGCCCTGGGAGTGTTTGATGGGACAGTGTAGATGGAGCTTTACTCTGTATCTAACCCGTGCTGTACCTGCCCTGGGAGTGTTTGATGGGACAGTGTAGAGGGAGCTTTACTCTGTATCTAACCTGTGCTGTCCCTGCCCTGGGAGTGTTTGATGGGACAGTGTAGAGGGAGCTTTACTCTGTATCTAACCTGTGCTGTCCCTGCCCTGGGAGTGTTTGATGGGACAGTGTAGAGGGAGCTTTACTCTGTATCTAACCTGTGCTGTCCCTGCCCTGGGAGTGTTTGATGGGACAGTGTAGAGGGAGCTTTACTCTGTATCTAACCCGTGCTGTACCTGCCCTGGGAGTGTTTGATGGGACAGTGTAGA